>NC_051224.1:20382500-20682500 GCF_015220715.1 Pygocentrus nattereri | reverse complement strand
CCTTCTTTGAGAAATAAGCCACTTGATTTCTCCTCATGTTTTACGTGATTGGCTGTTTGGCATAAACATCATGCTTTTCATGTAAATGAAAATCTAAACCTGAGCTACAGCACTAAAACATTCATCTAGCACAGTGCTCTCCAACTCTGGTCCTGGAGATCTACCTTCCTGCAGAGTTGAGTTCCAACCTGTATCCAATAAACTGCCTTGCCCATTACTGACACTTATACATCTGATCCAGCCAATCAGGGACTTGGAAGTGGCTGATTAGCTAATGCAGGTGTGGTAAACTGGTTGAAACTAGACTCTTCAGGAAGGGAGAGCTCCAGGACCAGGTTTGGATGCCACTGAGTTTATGACCATATTGCTAATTATTCTGTGTTTAGATCTTCAGCAGGACTGTCTGAGTTTGCCCAAGGACTAAAGCTGAAACCTGTCATCCAGACTAAAGTGGCATGCTCTTTTGACAATAGCCAAAACTATGACTCTCAGTCTGACTTGCTTACCTAACAAGTTGTGTCACTGCTACCACGAAAGGGGTCAAAGTTTGATTATGCATTTTGTTGACATTGACTGTGTTTTCCACTAGGCTTGTTACAGCGTTTTTAAATTAAATGTTTAATACCTTTTTAAACCATCCATATAATAAAAATAACATTCACCAATGCACAAAACTAAAGTTTTACATGTATTTGTGTCTATTTTGTTCAAAGATGCTGGCTGAAAATCATACAAGTGGTTTTTAATTTATATATTTTATTTATTTGATTTGCAGACATTCGCTGGTTAGTTCACAATCCATCAATGAACTCAAGGGTTAGGGTTATTCCCCATGGCTGTTTGGTTGGAGATCTCCAGGCTCTCTCAACATAAAGTGTCTACCATCAGTTTGATGTGCCAAAAGTGGTTTAATTTTGCTAAACATTTAATGAAGTAACCTAAAGAAATTCATTGAAGTTTACCAATAGTTGAATTGTTAAAGGTGTCCAAATACCTTTTGGTGCCACTGTATATGAATGACATGTCTTTTCAGCATGCCAGACTGTCTCAATTGGATATTTTTGCTTGATCGATTATTCTGAATGAGTTAAAATTAGTTTCAAATCTTCTTCATAGTTCACTGGTTGAGATATAAACAGATTCATTCACAGTGGTGTGGTGTAAGTGGTGCATCGTAGATAAACGTGTCAAATTAGATTTCTTGGTGATGATAACCAGGTGTGGCAATCACTAGAAGCAGTTTTATTTACTATCCAAAATGACCAGTGAACCTACATGTGTCTGAGTTTTTATATCATTGCTGTCCAAACAAAAACAAGTACGTCCAAAATAGTAACTTTACGGGAGAGGGCAAAAACACTCTTACCTTTCAATGTAAGTCAATTTAAAGAGGTTTTCTTCCAAGTGATTTTAAAGCATTTCTATTGATCTATTTTCACACAACGTAAAGGATGTAGAAAAATAAAAATCAACAAAAATGGATCTACATGGTTTTCTTTGGACAGCAATGATGTTTAATGTTGATTACGGTAAAACAGCAGTAAACCTTACAAAAAAAGTTTTCTTTGCATATTACTTTGCCTCTAAACACCCTTCATGCACCCTCCACTTTATAATACACATTTTAAGTCTTTTTTTTTTATAAAACAATGCATTCAGCGTATCAATGACCACTGTGTGTAGGTTTCTATGAGCTTTTAAAGACATTAAAACACTTCAGACATCTGGTTCCTATCACTACCACTGAACAATTACGACTCTGAAGTTTCTCCAGAATGGAGCATTTCACCCCAAACCACTCTGAATGGCTTTAATTACAAAAGAACCAGATATTCGGAAAAATGGGTGGAATTCCCCTTTAATCTTTTCAATGCAGGGTTCAGGCATCATCCACATCAGCCTGCACCACTGTTTATATTTTTAAAAACCACCTTTTTAGAACATCTACATGTACTTCTTTACATTTTGAGCTCTGTTTCCAGATTTTTTTTAGAGACCCTGTCTAAAGATTCAGTTTATGTGGATCTGGGTAACAGGTTTGGTCCACATGATTCATTTTAATAGAAGAAGGAACATAAGAAGAATAAGAAGAAGAAGTAAAAGAAGGATAAGAAAAACTCTAACAAAATAAGTCTCCAGTACCTCTGGTGCTTGGACCCCTACTAACACGGTCAATTTAAGGTCAGTTTAAGTGAATAAAAGAGAGGCCTACTCTCACTCACCTGTGCTGAGGGTCTGCAGGCTGGGATCTGCAAGCTTGTCAAAAAGTCTGATCTCCTTGATGTTCTCCTCCTTCTCCAGCAGAACGTTCAGGAGGTGCTGACCAAGAAACCCACATCCTCCTGTTATAACGTAGACCAGCTTCTCAGTGGCCATGGTGAAGCCTCGTCCCGCTCGAGCTCTGTGTCTGTTAACCTAGCGATGCCGCTGTGCGGATCAGGAAAGGAGCCTTAGAGATGACCGGCGCTCCTCTGCTCCACAGCAAACCTTCGAGCAACTCTTTTCTCCTCTGCCCTGTACAGAAGAATGAAGCGAATGAACAGAGCAACTTCTGTAGTAACGCTGTGGGAGGAGGTTTAAGAGGAGGACGAGGGGGAGGGCTCAAAGTCAGTCACGTTCAGGTTGGGGTTATTAAAGCTAGCGGTTCAGCTGAGGGTGAATTGCAAATAAGCAGCCCTGAGAGTCGGTTATGTCGCTCGCTCAGAAACCGTTTCTCTATTTTTATACAGCAGTTAGCGCCGGCCACGCGAGCTGATTGGCTGAGAGGCGGTTGTTTCAGAGAGTATTTTTCGCAAACACTGTATCACTCCGCCAAGACCCTGTTGCTAAGCAACGAGTTTGACAGCTGTAGCAGACGCTCAGACCACTTTTTTTACTTCTTACTTGGCCATAAACAGAAAATGGACACTTTTAAAATCACATTTGACCGATTTGGTCAGACTCTGAAGATGAGACGACACTAAATTCCCAAACCTTCATCACCGCTGAGCAGCTTTTCAGTGGCAGCTGTCACAGAAGAACAGCTAAACAACCTGGAATCAGCCAGAAATAAACCCAGTACCAATCACCAAACTAAATAGGCTGTAAGATGCTTTACAGACTGGCTGGAACAAAGCAAGAAGCTAGAGAATGAACTGCGTAGCAGTTCTCTGATGTAGCTGCAAGCT
The DNA here is from genome assembly GCF_015220715.1 of Pygocentrus nattereri. Taxonomy (NCBI): domain Eukaryota; kingdom Metazoa; phylum Chordata; class Actinopteri; order Characiformes; family Serrasalmidae; genus Pygocentrus; species Pygocentrus nattereri. The sequence continues at coordinate 20,679,333 of NC_051224.1, read as the reverse complement.
GCTGGTTAAGGAACTATAAATACATTAATAGCCACAAAGACCCATTACAACCAGCAGGAGTTACATAACAACCACGCAGTTACATAACTAGTCAACAATTACCGTTAGGCTACCATTCATTTTCCATTGAATTTACAACCGAAACCTCAGAGCTAGTTGACAAGAATTTGAGGAAACACTAAATCGGTAGTACTAAAGCCCTAATAAAGACATGCACATTTAATCAGGAGCTGAACCACTTCAGGAAAGACTAAAACTCCCAAACGCAGCAGATGAGCAGATTTGACCAAAATGTCAGTTTATCATTTTCTCATGTTCCTACCCAATATTTCTGATTTTGGGCACCAAACATTACATCTAAAAATAAATTGCAATAAGTAAGATTGGAAGAATGTTTACTTATGCTCTCTTTTCCTACCTCTCTCTCTCTCTCTCTCTGTCTCTCTACATATATCCACAAAACGTCATTTGTCCAGGGGCGCCCAAAATTTACAAATAACCATGTAACTCAAGTCAAGTAAAGTCATGTCTTTGTTGCTGTTCTTCAATATTATTCATATACTTCGGAATGAAATGTTGTTTTTCAGGCCCTGCAGTGAGCGCATTTGCCTGGAGCGGTGGGCAGCCTTATCCACGGCACCCGGGGAGCAGTTGGGGATTAGGTGTCTTGCTCAAGGACACCTCAGTCATGGACTGCCGGCACTGGGGATCGAACCAGCAACCTTCCAGTCACAATCTACCAGAAGATCTACAATCTACTGCTGTATCCCTTCTCAGTGACTTCATCTGCAAAGGGCTGGTTTGGCTGCAGCTTTTCATTATAAACCAGCAGGAGGTCCACTGTTGACATTTGTGTGGTTTTATGTACCAAAAACACTAAGCATTAATTTTTACAAAAGTATTTTTTAACCTCTCTTCATGCCTTAGAAATTAACAGACTGTTTTTGTTGTAGTGCCTTTAAGAATGGTGTATGCAAATTACATCTCTTCTAATTGGCTGCACTGCAATGTGCCACTGAAACACTGTCTGTGTGCAAAACCACATATTACCATACAAAATAATATTACAGTACACTCCCAGTAGAAGTCCATTTATCATATATGTAGTAGAGCAGTATGTGCTTTTGGACAACTGATTTCAGCATGAATGGGCGGAGCTAAATTGCTGTAGACTAAAAGGGAGGATTCATGTAAATGATTTGGGTTGTTGTTTTTTCTTTTTGTGACATCACAAAAGCAACTAAAAATGGGCTGTTTTTTACCGCTTAGTTCCCCTATATGGACTGCAGAGTGAACAGTATGTTTTGATTTTTGACAATGTCTGCATACTTTATGCAACGTATTTATCTAAAAAAAAGTGAGGAAAATCTAGTTTTCCAGAATATAAGCCCTTTAAACCCACTCTCCGGTGGATTTGCAATCACTGGCAGGTATGACACCAGGTAGCCAATCCATTACACATGATGTACAGAGCCCTATACCATTTAAGAATCACCTTTGTGCTTCTAAGATGCTTTCGGGAAGGCAGCACTGATCAGTTAAGCACAGCTGGACTGTGGAACGACAATAGACTTCTTTGTAAAAGATAAGAGATGAAGGTACACAGTGTGCAGGAGGGCCAAAGGGCTCTTTGCAACAGGTTATATAGCATTTTACGCTTGATAAGATTGCTATGCCACAGTGATTTGTATTTGACCCTCTAAGAGTCATTAGTCACTTCAAAGACTGCTTTAAACCAGATATTGAGACACGGAACATCTATGCAATAGGGCTACACCTATTTTTTCCATCTGAACTGAGGTTGTAAATGCCTCTGATATCCTTTCCATACTCCAGCTCCAATGATCTGGTCTTGATGCATATTTCATTCTTGCCTCTGAGGCCCACGTACTATTTTTGGCTTGTATTACATACCAAAAAAACGCCATCATTCATTTTTTATATGGTCATTTTTCTCCCTGTCTTTATCCCTTAGAGCAGCGGTTCCTAACCCAGCCTTTCCTAAATAGAATGGCATGTTTTAGAGTAGCAAGACACAAAAATGTGTAGGGTAGAGGGCACTCCAGTTTTACCATAATTACATGGTTAAGATGTAAACAAAGTCATTCAGAGTGGCTTCGTGTGAAATGCTCATTTTTAGAGAAACTAACCAAGTCAGAATTATTCAAAGTTGTGGTGATAGGAACATGATGTCTCAAGAGGTTAGTGCCTCTAAAAGCTCAATCAAAGAAAGTTATTGTATGAAATGGCAGAGCTCAGTAACACTGAGATTAATAACTGATTACATTGATTTATCAGTCTACTCAGGCTTTAGCAGAGCTCAGTAACACTGAGATTAATATCTGATAATCTCATTGATTTATCAGTGTCCTCAGGTTTTAGCAGAGCTCAGTAACAATAGGATTAATAACTGATTATCATATCGATTTATCAGTCTACTCAGGCTTTAGCAGAGATCAGTAACAATGAGATTAATAACTGATTACATTGATTTATCAGTCTACTCAGGCTTTCACAGAGCTCAGTAATACTGAGATTAGTAACTGATCATCACAGTGATTTATCAGTCTGTTCAGGCTTTAGCAGAGCTCAGTAACACTGAGATTAATCACTTATCACATTGATTTACCAGTCTACATGGGCTTTAACAGAGCTCAGTAACACTGACATTAATAAATCATCACATTGATTTATCAGTCTACTCAGGCTTTAGCAGAGCTCAGTAACAATGAAATTAATAACTGATCACATTGATGTATCAGTCTACTCAGACTTTAGCAGAGCTCAGTAACACTGAGATTAAAAACTGATCACATTGATTTATCTGTCTACTCAGGCTTTGGCAGAGCTCAGTAACACTGAGATTAATCACTGATCATCACATTAATTGATTCGTCTACTCAGGCTTTTCACAGTTTCACATTCTTATTCATGAACTCTCTCTATACTTTACTATACCCTTGTGAAAAAGGCCCAACACTTGTCCTCCATAGTATTAAAGAGCTTATACACCTGCACGATCGAGAGCATCGTGACAGGAAGCATCACAACCTGGTTTGAGAACAGCAGCAATAGGATAGCCGGGCTCTCCAGAGGGTGTTGTAATCAGCTGTGTTCATCATCTCAACAGAGCTCCCTGACCCGCAGTCCATCTACAGAAAGTGGTACTGGGAAAGTCAGGAAGACAGTGAAGCAAGCCCAACATCGGAGTCTTCACTCTATTGCAGTCAGGGAAATGCTGCTGCTCCCTAAAGGCCAACATAAGGAGAACTAGGACAAGCTTCTTCTTGCAGGCCATCAGGCCCTGAACCAGGACAACTAGGCTATTTATCCATGCACACACACACAGACATAATTGGACTACTGCACAACACTCATACATCCTACATACACAAGACACTCACATGTACATTTACAGCATTTAGCAGACATTCTTATCAAAGCAACTTACAAGAAGTGCTTTGTCTATCTAGAGAAAGTATCTTTGCTAGTTACCAATAGGTTAGAGAAAAAGACAGTCCTGAGCTCCCCACAACTCTGACGGAGAAGCGGCTTAGAAAATGGATGGATGGATGGATGGATGGATGGACAGTCCTGAGCTCAGATACTGCTAGAAACAAAAGTCACTAGATACCCAGAAAAAGGAACCGAGTTGAACACAGAATTCTGTGGTGCCGTAAATGCAATGCAATACAATACAGTAAACTACAATACACAGTGCAGTACAATATATTACAAATAATTCTTAAATCAATGCTGATTTAAGTGCTGTATAAAGAGATGTGTCTTCTGTCTGCGTTTGAAGACAACAAGAGACTCTGCTGTACGGACAGCCAATGGGAGTTCATTCCATCACCTGGGTGCCAGTACAGAGAACATTCTCGACGCTTGTCTTCCACTCGAAGGATGGCGGGTCAAGCCGAGCTGTACTTGAAGCTTGAAGGGCTCATGGTACAGTTCGAGATTTCACCATTGCCATCAAGTAGGAAGGGGCTGGTCCATTTTTGGCTTTGTAGACAAGCATTAGGGCTTTAAATCTGATGTGTGCAGGTACAGGAAGCCAGTGAAGGGAGCGCAGCAGTGGGGTGACGTGGCTGAACTTGGGCAGATTGAAGACAAGCTGTGCTGCTGCACTCACTGCTATATTCATAAATATTTATTATATTTATTAACCCCTTCAATTCCACTACCTCCTGCTCATTTGCACACTTCACACTGCAGCACATTTACTTGTATATTAATATGTCTGTATGTATATTTTTTTTATTTGTATATAGGTTCTTCTTCCCTTTGTTATACTTTTATCTTTTTTTTTCTTGTATAATCTGTTTTTATGGCAACAGTGTAGTGTAAGCATTTCTCTGCTCTTTATACTCTGATTGAATGTGTGTGTTTGACCAATAAAGGTTTGATTTGAAATGATTAGATTTGATACTTTATAAAGTGTGAAGTTTTTTTTTTAAAGCTTATTCCTTTCTTTTACTTTCTCCAAGTCAGTTTAGGTATGTAAGTTGTCCAGCTTTTTGGAGCAGAGGTTAAACTCTTCTACATAAGTAGGTAATAAGTAAAAAAATCATGTGGTTTGTGATGCAGTCATGTGTATTTTAATCCCTGCTCCAGTGTCTGTAAAAATAACCTTTTTCTTATACATACCACACAGCAGAGCCTAGACAACACACTGCTGACTCACTGATTCCTGTGGCAGCTTCTCAATGGCTTTTGGCTTGGATGACGTACCTCTGGGTCTCGTAAAGGTCATGTTTTGATTAATTAATGAGGCCCTTAAAGCAGCCAGCATATGTGATCATTTGGACAGGTTAATACAGTGATACAAAACTAGCATGACTTCATTCACACACAGTCAGAGAGAAGCCCTCATTTCAGTCAACACAGCCATTGAGTCGTACAAGTTTCAATGGAAGCATCTATTTAACAGAAGATTGCACAGATACCCCAACAACTAAATGTAATATTGCCAGTATTTACCTTTATTCCAGCTTCTATTCTTTTCAGGAGACTAACTTTCAGTTCCTGAGAATCTGCAGACACACCTCCAAAGTTCAGTCTTAGAAGCTGGTTGATCATTTTCTGAAGTAATCAAACACATTCTGTGGTGTTGAGCTCTGGACTCTGGGCTTGTCAGTCCATTGCTCAGCTTCATTGTTTGATGTGTCCGTCTCTATTTTCTCAGTGAGGTTCTTCTTGACAGCTACACATCCTTTCAGACCCATAGCACTGAGTCATCTTCTCACAGTGGAAGGATGGACAGAAACACCTGTAGATGTTTTCAGATCTGAAGCAGCTTGATTTTCTCCTCTATCTCAAAGAGGAAAGCTTTAGGTGCTGTTTATCTGATGGGGACAGTTTTGGTGTCTACCAGGTCTTCCAGGTTTTCACTCAAATCAAGCTGGAGCTCATCTGACTTGTTTTATCGGTAGGTTTCAGTCTTTAAACTGCTGATCAGTTGATCCCCTGCTTTGTTGAAATGAAAACCTGCAGCCACACTGGCCCTTTGTGACAAGATTGGACACCCCTGGTCTAATAGGTTAGTATATGTAAATGTGATGGTTTTGATGACATCACAAAATGTTTTTGCAGCTTCATTTCCACATTTCAACTATATGTTTCAGACAGTGAATTACATGTTTTGAAACTTTAACAATGTTGGCTTTCCACTATATGGGCTCTTTAACAGGTTTGAGAACCCCACTTCTCAGATGAGACCAAAGATTTCACCAAAAAGAAGAGCACCCGGCAAGTTTGGGTCAAAAACAACATCGCTTTAGATTCTGAGTATCATGGAAAGCAGCTGAGTCAGTACTGCTTCATCACTGCAGTCTGGGAGAAATAGTGGCCTACTGTACTGGAACAGTATGGACCCAGTAAAACTGAATAAATGACCTTTTGTTAAATGCATCAAATTGTAGGTTCTGGACAACACAAAGGTCACCCTCTGAGTCCCATGGCGGCTCACTGTTCTGTTTTATCGTTGTGTCAGCTCATTTATTCTGCATCACCCCCCCAACCCCCAGGAACTCTCATCACCCCTTTTTGTTCTTGCTTATCCACTTCTCCAGTAGAATTACTCATGTTTCAGCATGAACAGCTTTGGCAGGAAGCGTGGGCCAACAACAAGCCTGGAATGAGTCCAGTCTTTTCTGAACACCTCTATGTTCTACACTGATTTGCCATTTTATCAGAAACACCTACCATATAGGTGCACTTTGTAGAGAATTTTGTTGGTATAAGATTTTCTTATTGGTTCAAACAAAGATGCCACCAAACACACAAATCAATCTTTCAAAAAACAGTGAGCTGTGTAAACGAAACCCATTGTCCTAATACAAATTTGCACTGTTTTTGAGTTTTTCTCATAAATGCACTTGCGCAACGTTAACATTTCAACATTTCATTTGAAAGTGAAGGTGAAGGTGCAGCATCCGATATGTATGCTAACATTTTTTAGCCTCTCTAGACACTTCCTAGCCTCCCCTTCTCCCAATCGTTTGGCCTGGGTGAAGTACGAACTAAAACCAGAATATCTCTATTATTGTAAAACTGAATTTTAAGATCTATAGTTAAATAAACATGTAAGTTTGAGGAAATATGGGCCCGGAATAAAATATTTGTGAAAAATAGTGCATTATGGAGTTTTGCAATAACCCCCAAGATGCAGCGCTTTTGAGAAGCATTTCAAAAAGTAAGCCAGTTGAATACAGTATATTAATGAGCAGCCATGTTGCTTGCTGCTGAGTAACAGCTGGAATTATGAAGCTACAAGGAAATGGAGAGTCATTCTGTTTTGGCGTGTTTTAGTGTTGTAATAGGTTCTAGTAAGAGAAATGAAGTGAGGAAAGAGGCGAAGGCATAAAGTTTTCAAGGGGCTCAAAATTCCTACCAGCACCCTAGTCATGCTCATATTAGCTGAGACTGAGCTGGATTTCTCTAAGGGAAAAAATGAACAGCGATTTAGAAAAAAATGCTGCTTTTGCTTCCTCAGAATCTGCTAAATTATGCGGTTATTAATGAGCCAAAATATGAATATCACTACATGCAGGCTAACAAAGCTGCACATTGCATTGATGTTTTAAGACCAAAGACCTCACCAAAATAACCCAAACAAACAAACCCGCCAGCTTTGTCAGATGGGGTAGTTTAGTTTTGACCATAGTAGCCTACAGTTTGAGTAGACTGATAAATCAATGTGACCATTTATTAATTTGTGTTACTTAGCTCTGCTAAAGCCTGAGTAGACAGATAACTCAATCAATGTGTTGATCAGTTATTAATTTCAGTGTTACTGAGCTCTGCTAAAGCCTGAGTAGACAGATAACTCAATCAATGTGTTGATCAGTTATTAATCTCATTGTTGCTGAGCTCTGCTAAAGCCTAAATTGACTGATAAATCAATGTGTAGATCAGTTATTAATTTCAGTGTTACTGAGCTCTGCTAAAGCCTGAGTAAACAGATAAATCAATCAATGTTTTGATCAGTTATTAATTTCAGTATTACTGAGCTCTGCTAAAGCCTGAGTAATCAGATAAATCAATCAATGTGTTGATCAGTTATTAATTTCAGTGTTACTGAGCTCTGCTAAAGCCTGAGTAAACAGATAAATCAATCAATGTGTTGATCAGTTATTAATTTCAGTGTTACTGAGCTCTGCTAAAGCCTGAGTAAACAGATAAATCAATCAATGTGTTGATAAGTTATTAATCTCATTGTTGCTGAGCTCTGCTAAAGCCTGAATTGACTGATAAATCAATGTGTAGATCAGTTATTAATTTCAGTATTACTGAGCTCTGCTAAAGCCTTTAGGACAGTATATTCAGTATTCAGCCTTCACTACAAGCAGTTTACACATGACTTCAGTGGTCTATTGTTCACATCCCAGAATGATATATCTTCAAAGTGCACGCTCATGGTAGGCGTTTTTATAAAAAGGCCAATGAGTGTAGGTACAACGTACGTAGATGTTTCTAAAAGCATTCTTTGTGTTCACCCCCGCACTTGACTCTGTATTCAATCACTGTATTGAGCCCATGAGCAATGATGCTGAGTGGAGAGATGAATGTGTCTAAACCTGTTCATGAATAATCAAAATAAAAGTTGAATGGCTTTTGTGTGTAACAGAGATGAGAAAATTGCTCAATACTATAGCATCTCATCATTTGGCTCACATTTAAGGCCAAACATATCAAGTTCCTTACACAGTCTCCCTTATCACACACCCCATGATCTGGGACTCAGGATCACCTGACATCACTCCAAAGACAACACATGAACAGCCGACTCTGCTTGAATTGGCTCAAAAAGCCTGTTTTAGCTAAAATATGTCCTTTAGTTACCTTCTGAAGTAATGCCATGTTCTGAGGACAGAATGGCCACGTTTAGCAAAAAGGAAAATTCTTTGTCACTGGACAGTGTGACAGGCGGCCATTCTGTGTCATTTCATTTGAGACCATAAACTGCCAAGAATATCTCAATTTCCGTGTTCAGTTTGCCTTAATGTGAAGCCTGTGACACGGATTACTGACCCTGTGTCTCAATTCAGGCATTGTGTTCAGGTTTGGGAGGGTTACCAAAGCAGATTACTGACTACAGGATAAAAAAAGGTGATGTGTAGTGTTATCCAAAGGATGACTATATTAAAGTAATCTGATTATTTTTTATCACTTTTGGATTACTCGTCTTTTAAAGTCATATTAAACAAAGACAATTTTCAGCATCTGTAAAAAAGGCAAACTGGGAAACTGCACTGTTATAGGAGACAAAATCATAAAAGTGACCAATAATTGTTGCCAAAATTAAGCCAGAGCTGTAGCCAGAATGTTCAATTAGGAAGCATTCAAGTTTCAAGCTTCAAGTTTATTTGTCATTTGCACAACATGTCAGGACATTTATGCATTGAAATGCTTGTCGAGTTTACTCGGAGCTCTCACCAGTGCGGCCATTCTACGGAGCACCGGAACCGGAAGCATTCTGTCCCAGAGAAAGATTAATAACCACCAACTAGCCAACTTCATTGTAGCTTCCACAAGAGAAAAACATACTTTTAAACAATTTTAAAAACAGCACACTGCTGACCATGCATTAAATTATTTGCTGATGTATTGGTAGCTAGCTAGCTATAGTTCCTGTTCCACCTTTAATGGTGGCAGCAGTTACATTCTTGTACCTTGGGCACCAGAACTGCTGCACTATTTAAGGTGGAAGAGGGGATTCAGCTCCATATCACTGAAGGATTAGAGGTGGGTGATAATAAATAATTGCCCCGCTCATTGGAGGCATATGATGCCCTAAATTTTACTAAAGCCCAGCAGTGAAGAGCTGAACATTACCCTCCTCTGCTGTCACTGCAGACTGGCAGCAGCGCTTGTAGTTGATAAGGAAGCAATGTTCTTTTTATTTGAGGGTCCCATTTCGTAGGGAAGATTTCAACCTCTACTAACAGGGGCAAGATGACACTTGAAAACAAGGGGTGGGGTAAAAATAATAAATTATTTTTGGTTGATTTCTCTTCATTCACACATCAATGGATAATAATAGCCTTTCATAACTATGCTAATGTTCCTTTGTACAAGGACAAATGCTTCAGTGGAAAGTCTCCATTAGGAATGCACATTCTGACTAATTTGGACCTTTGAGTATCTGTAAGAATGAAATCTGAATGAAATCTGAGTTGGTAAGTTTCTCTGTCAGTGAGAAACATTTCACATCAAATCTCTAAATGACTGTTTACATTTAACCACTGAATCCTGCAGAAATTTTGAAACATTGGTGGAGTTCCTCTTTACAGGCTGGCAATGAGTGAAGACGCTCTGAGCAAAACAAACATTGACATCAGTCACCAAGTGCTGTGCTGCGTCTCCGTCAGACAGACTTTGGCCACTAGTAACTCAAGGCCACAGTCAAGGCCATGTTTTTTTTTTTCATGAGGTGGTCAGGAAGGGTAGACAGATAAATTATGTCTGCAGAGGGTGTAGGCACAAATTAGGAAATGTGAAATAACGATAGACTAGGACTGACCCTAAAGGGAAAATTCAGCAGTTCATTCTTGAGCATGTCTTAGCTGACTGCTCAAATTCCATTTGAGCAGTCAGCTAAGACATTCTCAAGAAAAAAGAGGAAGCATGCTTTGGCTTGGATGACTTCCGTATGAGGTGGTATGGTTCATGACTATAAATGTCTTCTTTTCATTCAACTCTAAGGCCTTTAAGGCATACTGAAATCATGACAGACTGAATGGGTTTACATTACGATAGATCCAAAAAAAGCAAGATCAGATTAGCTGACTGAGCCAAAGACCCTGTAGGATGTGAATAAACAAGCCAAGTAGATGATGGGTTAATTAGCATATATCGTTTTGGCAATGAATACAGACACCAAGAAAAGCTGAGCCATCACTCAGTGCTAGCTGATAAGGCTGGGAAGCAGGCAGATCACCATTAGTCACATATTGCCCATCCATGGTGTCCATGGTGGACACACAGATCTTATGTTCACCTGACGCAATAACCCACAAACAACAAACAAAAACTTCAGACTAACACTGACAACTATTTACTGATTTAAGTCTCTTCTACAGCAAGGGTGCTGCTCCCTATGAGTCTGTGCACAATGTGTCGGATGGCCAAGCCTTCCAGACGTCCATTTCTGCGCAAGCCAGGAGCGGGGCGCTACATAGCCCCCCCTTTAAAGGTCAGCCATTCCGGTGACCACACAGAGTTTGAATAGAGTTCTCCCTCTCACCCGCCTCCCTGCAGCAGGCATTTTGGAATGTCCACCTTCCTGGTAAACACACATGAAGGAAACATTGTGCAAATGCATTTTCATCAAAGTGGGACACTAAAACACTCTCTAGACTGTCTTTTATTTCTTTGGATAGTATTTTTGGGTTTTCTTAACTGCTTTTACAATGTTCCTGTCAGCTGCTGTGAACTTTTTTTTGTTTTTGGCCTGGCTGTTATAAATTCACATTTGCATAGTAGTTTCTTTTTCTAAATAATCTTAGTTTCTTAGTTTTGGAATGATAAGTTGTTTTGAAATGTTTCTGATTGATATTTGCTTTAAAAAGTTTTTAAAATTTTTCATATACGCCTGGGGTAGTTGATTAGTCAAGATATGTTTGGAGTGCAAATTAGGCCTCCTAGGTTTAGAACTGGAGGTACAAGACTAACATTAATAACAAACACTAGAACTCAAGAGTCACCCAAATCGTTTTCGTAAAAATATATCCCCAGAGCTTTCATTATGGTTGTCGAGACATGCCAACGTGGTTTAGAGAATGGTATTTATTGATTTTTGGAGACCTCTCTGGTAGAAATGTGTAATTATTTGCATGCATCATGCGGAAGAACAGTTTCTAACATAGGCATGCTTGGACCCCTTCCCTGAACGGATGAACCTGATGATTGTGAGCACATTGTAAGAATTCAAAAAGAAATCAGTCAAAATTTGGCAGAAGATGTTTTTCCTGAGGCTGTGAGTAAATTATCTGTTTAATTATTATTCATCAGTATAATGTTCATTTTGCATTTGAGACCTAGAAAATGAGTCAGACCTTCTCCAGTGTATGTGACATTTATACTTAAAGATGTATGATGTGCTCCAAAAAACACCAACTTGAAGCTCCTGACTTGGAAATGATTATTTCAGGCTTTACAGGGTGACTTGCAGTAGCGCATATTCACGATACTTATATTTCATATTTCAGTTAACGTGCCCTGCGATGGACTGGCGACCTGTCCAGGGTGTATCCTGCCTTCTGCCCGATGACAGCTGGGATAGGCTCCAGCACCCCCCCGCAACCCTGAGGGAGAAGCGGCTTAGAAAAAGTGTGTGTGTGTGTGTGTGTGTGTGTATTTCAGTTAACGAAAAAATCTTGTGTAGGGCAGCTTTGATCTCTTAAAGGTTCAAAAGCCAGGGTCTATTAACAGGCCCAAAGTTTTATTAAACACTACTATATATATGTATGTATATCACACAACATAAGACTAGTTCATCCAGTTTGCATTGAAGTCCCTACAGTTAATAAGCTTTAGTATGTAGAAAGTCTGGTATTTTAAGGGGTTAAGCACAGCCTATATAGAGTCCAAATTAAGTCTGCAATTAGGCCAAATTAGGCCTGCAAATACTCAAAGTGAATGTAGAAGCTGAAAGAAAGTGCACATGTTCGTTATGTGCTCTCTTACTCAGCCACTGTGAACTCAGTTCTGCTGGTGTGCATTGTCAGTGTTTCTCCAAGCAGATCTCACTTTCTAACCATCCAAACATCAGCAGTTTAATTTAAAGCAATATCAACATTTCTATATGGTCGTCTGATTGATTGGTGTCGGTTTATTTGACTACATTCATAAAAAGCTTTTAAATGGTCTTACCTCGAGCACCAGACAGCAGAGTTCTTCATTTCTCTTTTTCTTTTCTGTTTCTTCTTAGACTGTGATCTCATATCTGAGACACATCAACCAAAACGCAAACGCACACTCATTCTCACAGGAAACAATGCACTATCCTTCCGCTCAGCTCAGCCAACTGCCATTAACAGAGAGAGATAGAGAGAAACAGATAATTCAAGAATGAGAGAAATAACATTACAGTACTTTTGGTGTGTGGATCTAAAAAGGAAAACTACAGCAGAAAATCTCATTTAAATGATTTTCTGCCTGCCCTCCAGTTGCTACTGATGACAAAATTTGGTGTAAAAATTTTCAATCTTTATTTAAAACTCAAGCTGCCAGGCTACCGTTGCTAACAAACACTAGAAGTCAATAGTCACCCAAACCTAAATACTTGCCCAACTCTTCTTTCAAATCACTTCAACCGCATAGTTTCAGTTAAGGTCGCACATGCACTCAATAATCTGATCATAATCGGATTTCTGCAGTTATCTGATTAAAACGACCTTATAAACAGCACACTCTGATTTCTGAAATCAAGGTCTAGAAATCTGATTAATAAATCTGATAAAGAAAGCTGTATTTTAGCTCAGTAATCAGATTTTTCAGTGTATACTCTTACGCTGATTTCTTTCAGATTTCTCAGTTTCAGTATGTGTGAAACTGACTGCGGTACCAGAAATAAACGAGACGCAGCAAAACACTGTTGGAGCAACAACCAAACCAAATACATGCTTGATGAAATGAAGGATTACGATTTTCTTCTTCTTCTAGACGATGTACAGTATGTTCATATTTTCAGGTAAAGTTTTGCATGTACACTCACTGGCCACTTTATTAGGTATCCCCTTTCACCTTCAGAACTGCCTGTACTGTTCAATTGCTTGTTAACACAAATAGCTAATCAGCCAATCACATGGCTGCAACTCAATGCATTTAGGCATGTAGAGGTGGTCAAGACAACTTGCTGAAGTGCAGACCGAGCATCAGAATGGGGAAGAAAGGTGATTTAAGAGACTTTGAACGTGGCATGGTTGTTGGTGCCAGACGGGCTGGTCTGAGTATTTCAGAAACTGCTGATCTACTGGGATTTTCACACACAACCATCTCTAGGGTTTACAGAGAATGGTCCGAAAGAGAGAAAATATCCAGTGGTGTGGACGAAAATGCCTTGTTGATGTGAGAGGTCAGAGGAGAACGGGCAGACTGGTTCGAGATGATAGAAAGGCAACAGTAACTCAAATAACCAACCAAAATCTCTGAGAATTGTTTCCAACACCTTGTTGAAAGTATGGCACAAAGAATTAAGGCAGTTCTGAAGGCAAAAGGGGGTCCAACCTTTTACTAGCAAGTACCTAATAAAGTGGCCAGTGAATGCATGTTTTTGAAAAAAGCCGCAGAATGAAGTTTAAGTTTTACATTACGTTTACGTCACGTCTTCTTCTGTGAGTTTATTGGCTGGTTGGCTGACTCATGTAGACCTGGAGTTTTCACATTATCTGATTGCTCGAGAGCATGTAAACGCATTGGATTACTGACAAAATCTGATTCTCTGCAGTTATCTGGTTATTAGGTGCATGTAAACGCACTCAGTGTTGTTTAAAACACTGTACGACTCACCTGAATCACTTTTTTTTCCTAAGAATGATTTGGTATCATTCCGTGCAAGACACCCGGAATTCAGAACACAGGTACTCCAGAATCTATTGTAGGAAAGCTAAACAGGGTACTCAGTTCATTCATACAGTGTCCTGTAATAAATTTGAGGACCACATTGTCTGAACAAATAAGCCTCAGTTGTGTAGGTTTGAACCTACATGTGAATATAGACATGATGAAAAGTGTCCACCTCTAAGATACACATGACATGACGTTAAATGAGCACAGTGCAGACAGAGTAGAAGTAAACAGCGCTTACATCGCATTCAATTTTTTTTTTTGGTGGGGGGGCATCTGTTACAATAACAATAAAAAAACAGCTGTAGATCTTCCTCACAATGACCAGGTGAAAAATGACCAGCACATACACAGAGCTTTTGCACAATGACTTTACTGAGCATGTCTCTTGTTTGTCTGTGGTTCATTGCCAAATAGCCACAGTCTGCATGTGTCAGCATTAGCAGGAAATTAGCTGTAATGCAGCAGACAAACGTCTGTGTTGGAATGCAGCACCTCTTTTCCTCTGATTAGAATGATGATGCACATGGTGACGTAGTCGCAGTCTTAGCTCAAATGTCTAAATAAGGTCTACGCCATTTTACTAAATAGTTTTTTAGCAGTGCACAGTAGAGTATGAGCATGTACTTAGAGGTGTGTGCAAAGGATTTGGCACCCTTGTCAACACGTTTTGTTGACAGATTAGGGAGCAGAATAAGTGCAAAAGTTATGTCACATTTTATATTTTCTGCTTTATTTTTTCCCCAATATATTAAACATTAAAGCAAATAAGCAGAAAATGAGCAGATATTTGTTTCCTCTGAACAAAACGTAATTTGACAGGAGTGTTCCCTTAAATATTCATGAAGTCTGAACAGAGCCTGTTAAAACATCCAGTGATGTACGCATGGAAATTTACTCACCCCGAACTTGCCGAGATCGTCTTACAGAGTTCTGTGGGGTTCAGATGTCTTCACCTGTACACACTGTCTCAGCCTGGACAGGCTACAGGCTACAGTATCGGCGTAATCCTGCCTCGTCTAATCTGGATGATGAGATTCGCTGGGACATGCTATGGGCTTAATCTGAGGTCCTCTGAGAGACCTTTATACTTGTAGAATAGATATAAAGCAATTATGGCTTATTCATACACACACTTGTGGACATTATAATCTGTGTGGTTTTATCATTTTACTGACTACCGAGCTGATAGATTTATCATGTTTTATCTCTTTTTCTTGCTAGTTTTATCTACTGGTTAAAAGTTTGTTTGTAACCACTTATTGTTTATTATATATAATGTCCCATAGACTAATAACCTGTGCTGTAAAGTGTGGATTTAAATCGTGTAAACTAAACACAAAAGGGTATTTCTTTAGAGATATTTTTAGAGATATTATGTACAATAAATTATGCTGTAATCATTTGTCTTGACATTTGATCACCAATTTTCAAATTCAAGACATTCTGCATATTGTTGTATATTTTATTATAATTTCATTCTGGATGTTTTCTGGCTAATTATAGAATCATCTACAGCACTGTTCACTGCTCGCTCTGGATACAACTAATATTTTTTCATTCCTCTTCCAGATAAATTTTAGCAAGATCTTAAGATCTCAAGATGTCAAGAGGACTTGAGCTTAAAGGTCAGCTTGGGTTCTATAGGTTCATCGCCCTTGGGTGACCTGTTCTCGTGCAGAACGCCAGTGAATGTGTCGGAGCATGCAGTACACAGAGGTGTAAGTAATGAATTGCATTTACTCTCGTTACTGTAACTGAGTACAAAACCCGCTAAGATCTGGTTTCACAGCTCGACTCGACCAAGGCAGTGTTAGCCGAGCTGGCTGGTCCAAGCTAAACAGGTACCGTGTTTATGGTTTTCTTTTTTTAGAAAGCTTCTGTTTATTAAATTTGAAACCCGTTGTGTAGATTTTATTACAGTGCCTGTTACCTATTTTAGGTAACAGCTTTCGCCTACAGTTTACTGTTTATACAGCCTAGTTTAGCTGCTGTTCAGAGATAAACGGTCATGAGGCAAGAAAGCTAGTCTAATACAGGTTCTTCATCAACTCTGGCCTGTGATTCTGTCCCTCTGTCGTTTTTTAACCTGACTGGCCTGATCTACTCCCTCCTCACCTCCCACCACTCTCTCTGTCTCTCTCTTTCTCTCTATATATATATATATATCTTCCCCCTCACTCGGACTCTCTCTATTCCTCTTTCTGCCCCCCCCCCTCTCTCTGCCTTGGTGTTTGTCTTTAGCTGTGAGAGGCTGTTTAACTGTGAAATGCAATAATAATGTCTGATTCTATATGAAATTATCAGCATGATTAGTGAAATATATTACAGTAAAATCAAAGCTGGGTAAGTTGCTGACGTTGCTGCTGATTTTAATGGTGTAAATGTTCTGATATCAGTGAAAATATACAGTTTGAAGGCTGTGAATGTGTTTACTGTTTACTAGAGATTCACACCTGTTAACGTAAGCTAGAGTCCAGGGAGCTGATGGGCAGCAGGATTCTTGCATCATTCATTAAGCAGTTTACTCACAATTTTGACTCAATTTTTTTTTCTTTTAAACAAACTTAACAAACTGAACAGTAACATCCTCTCCACCATCTCTCTAAAATACTTTACTGGCAACAGATAAACTAGGATGTTTTATACAGTCATCTAATCATGAAGTGCACGCAGTTTAATGTAGACCTTGTTCCTTACACAGCTCACAGAAAGGTGTGTAAATGTGCTCCAGCAGAGCGAACTGTGATCAGTCTCAGCTCTCAGAACTTTTTCCCACATATTATTATGTTTTGCTGTGGTGTTTTTCTGTACAGATTATTTCCAGTCCGTTCAGAAATATGTTCAGGTTGTCACAGCGGAAAGAGGAAAAAGTAACTAAGTAACTCAGTACTTCAGTAGTTATTTAAAATGAACTACTTATTTATTCTTACTGGAGTAGTTTTATTTACTAATACTTTTACCTGTACTTGAGTAAATGGATTTTCAGTTCTCTTTAGTTTTGATTTACATTTATCTGCTGTCCAAAAAAACATATCTCTTTTTTATCATTTTAGCACAACAGTTGTCCTTCACGTTGTGTGTAAAGTTTACATTTAAAGGCTGAGAGAGAAAGAGAGTGACAGAAAGAGAGAGAGAGAGAGAGAGAGAGAGAGACAGAGAGAGAGAGACAGAGAGAGAGAGAGAGAGAGAGAGACAGAGAGAGAGAGAGAGACAGAGAGAGAGAGACAGAGAGAGAGAGAGAGACAGAGAGAGAGAGAGACAGACAGAGAGAGAGAGAGAGACAGAGAGAGAGAGAGAGAGAGACAGAGAGAGAGAGAGAGAGAGAGAGAGAGAGAGAGAGAGAGAGACAGAGAGAGAGAGAGACAGAGAGAGAGAGAGAGACAGAGAGAGAGAGAGAGAGAGAGAGAGAGAGACAGAGAGAGAGACAGAGAGAGAGAGAGAGACAGAGAGAGAGAGAGAGAGAGAGAGAGACAGAGAGAGAGAGAGAGAGAGAGAGACAGAGAGAGAGAGAGAGACAGAGAGAGAGAGAGACAGAGAGAGAGAGAGAGACAGAGAGAGAGAGAGAGAGAGAGAGAGAGAGAGAGAGAGAGACAGAGAGAGAGAGAGAGAGAGAGAGAGAGAGAGAGAGAGAGAGAGAGAGACAGAGAGAGAGAGAGAGAGAGAGAGACAGAGAGAGAGAGAGAGACAGAGAGAGAGACAGAGAGAGAGACAGAGAGAGAGAGAGAGACAGAGAGAGAGAGAGAGAGACAGAGAGAGAGACAGAGAGAGAGAGAGCATGAGATTGCAGGATAAGAATCTGGCCCAAGCAGTGCTGCTGATGCCCAAATCCAAAAGTGCTGAAATGATGGTCCAGTGTCAGAAGCAGCTGACCAGCAGAGGTGAACGAGTGCTTAAGACACACAGTCCTCCCTTCTGTGATTGACAAGCAGGCAGTTTCTGCTGAGTGTCTTGGATTATGTCCAGACTGGTTGTTGTTTGTCTCTAAATGTTTGGATAGCTGTGGCAGGACTGCCTGTTCCAGATATCTGGATTTAAAATGAGAGGAATGAAAGGCATTTATTTGTTTGTGAAAGGTTGTTTATTCAGTGTTCAATTGTTTGTTCAGTGGCTATTCGTGTATCTTATTTTTTCCTCTACTGGACTGTCCCAAGTGCATAAAAGGGGGAATTCCACTGATTTTTGGATTGTTAAGATGTAGTGGAGAGGGGGGCACAACCTAACACATGTAGTTTTGTTGAATAACTTAAAAAATGTTTAACCTCTTAAACTCCAAGCCTATTTTTGCCAATTTTCGCCTGAAATGACATACCCAAATATGAATGCTTTTTACTCATATATTATATAATCCAGAGGCAATTTTAAGAAGTATTATTACTCAAAAGCCTTTACAAAATTAATTGAAAACACTTGAAATTATTGAAATTAAACTATAATGGCCAAAATATGGTAAAAATAGGAAAAAAAACAAGGTGCTTTTCAAAATTTCTTTTTTTGTTTTAGATTTTAGGGACCATAAACTGAAGAGGTCATGTCCATGAAATGTTTTTGCAGTTCCATATTTTGCCCCTTGGGGTCAAATTTTTACCATGTAAAATTTTAAACTGATTACCCTCACTGATCAGAAGTTATTCACTCTAGAGTAGATAGTGTACATACATGTCTGTGTACATTTCTCCAAGTGTCCCTTTGGAAATCTCCAAAGGACCACAACCTCTCCAAATTGAAAAAAACTAATTTTCTAACAATTTTTGCAGGAAAAAAGTGTTTATGTATTACCTACTCTTGATGGCAACATCCTATGGTGTATTTCTTTACATTATTTGACAAAATGTTGTTATAATAACAATTTCAACTGTATTATAAAAGCCAAATAAGCTGTGTTTACAGTGCCTGCGGCGCTAATCTTCCGGGTTATATCCCGCCTCCCCTGTTGCGCGTCCGCCTAACGTGACACCTGGTTGGTCGACAGGTTTGATTGACGTGTCGTTGGAAAGGGGAGAATCTCAGCTTTACGACCACATGTGTTTGAAAAGTAGATCATATTTTAATTTGGGTTTAAATTAGACATAAAAGATTTTTGCCTTCTGTTTTTTTCAAGCACTCTTTGCACAAAAACGAGGATTACTACCGAACGCATTACCGGAAATACACGGGTGTGGTGTCATTTTGAAGCCAACAAGGAGAGGTAAGCGGAGCTGTGGGCGGTTTGCGTGTGAAGTGTTCCGCCGACCGCCAGGGGTCGTTACGCACGGCTGCTGAGTTTTCGGGAAAAAAAATCTCCTGTTTGAAACGCCACACTCTTACCCTACGTCGTACAGTAAAACGGATCATCGCGTCGTAATCCGGAGAGCCAGACGGTTTGAATGATGTATAAAATGCCCACATTGGATCAAATATGGATTTATAAAAACCGCAAATATAAAAAATATTAAGCTTATTTTTAAATAAAACTTTTGCTAACAAGGTATATTTCGCCCAAAATGGTTATTTTCTGAAAGGAAATACAGCTAACTGGTGCTGGGGGGCGTGTTTGGGTCCTCAAAGCCGGTGTAGAACCTATTGAGAGCATTGGGCAGTGAGGGGTCCCTAGTGCACTGTGCATCTGTGGTGTTGTAGTCTGTGATGCACTCGATGCCCTTCCACATGCTCCGTGGATCCTGGGAAGAAAAATGACCCTGGATCTTCAGAGCGTATGCAGCTTTGGCCCTCTTTGTGCCTGCCGTCAGCTCACGTCTAGCTCTCCTGAGTTTCTGTGAACCGCCAGACCTGAAGGCAGCATCCCTGACTTTCAGCATCCCTGACTTTCAGCAGAGATCGGACCTCTGCATTCAGCCAGGATTTCTGGTTTGGGTAGCACCTCACAGTCCTGGTGGTGCTGACATCCTCAATATACTTGCTAATACACCTGCCAGTTTGAGCTTTTAATGTATAATTTCACCCCAAATGAGGGAAGCGCAGTGTTACAGTTTAGCCCATGGGTGGGTTCACTGCAACAGACAGAGGGTCAGTTTAACACCCGCTAGAAAAGGTGTTATTAAAAATGAATACAAAAATGCTACACACACACATTTTCTAAGCTGCTTCTCCCTCAGAGTCCCCGGGGGTTGGATTGGTGCTGGAGCCTATCCCAGCGGTCATCGGGCGGAAGGCAGGATACACCCTGGACAGGTCCCCAGTACATCGCAGGGCAACAACAACAAAAAAAAAGCAAAAAAGCTAATTCAATGTAATTCTATCTTGTTAGAAAGAAAGATATTTTCCAACCAAACTGCATGTTATATTATTATCTATAAGACAGACAGACAGATCAACTGATAGATACACACACACATTAAATAATATATGAACATTGACATGAGACTCTGTGTCAAACAATGACAAATTTATTGTTTGTCCAGTGAAAGACAGCTAATAAAAATATGACATATCAGTAAAATATGAGCAATGTTTCTGAAAATTACTGATTTGCTAGTTGTTAATGTCCTTAATATACTTATTAAACCAAATAATATCTGACAGATACAAATAAAATAGAAGAAAGTCCCTGTTTTCAGATGTTTTCTCTTTTTCATCTTAAAATCTGTATAAACATGAACAAAAAGATCAATTTTACTATGTTTGTTTACTAAGGGTGGTTTAGCTGTATCCCTGCAGTGTGGAAGCTGTAGGGTTAGCCCAGCTAGAACTTGCTGTTAGCTTGTCAGTTGCTTCAAAACAGTACTGCATTGTCAGCAAGAAGATTCAGATTAAAGTAACGTAAGGATGGATTCTGTGATTCACACAAACAGTTCAGTAACTGGAAAAAACCTGTGTTAAAAAATGACTTTTTTGCCCTGAAAACATTTTTTGGCACAGATCTCTTTAAAACCCTGATGAATCACTGTGAATTTTGGTTGGAGGCCGTGGTTAGAAAATGTGGCCAGAAGCACAACCTGCCTGACCTTCTTTCACAAGGCAAGTCCATGTTTGTTTGTGCCCTGTGTTAGGGTGTTCCCCATGCTGTGGTTTACTGTGAAATGCATCATTTCAGAGAAATGTTCAGTGTTCACAATGGTGGTGATAGGAACCAGACATCCACCTCTAAAAGCTCCCTCACAGAATGTTATTCCACAAAACAGATAGGATTAGAGTGTCTGATGCCTGAAACATTGTTTCATAGCAGTTCTGAGATCAGCTTTTGGCCCAAAGCGTATTTTTAAAAATGCTTTCATAATGCAGTGTGTTGTGAGGCAAAATAGCCAAGAAAAACGTTTTTTTTCTCAGATTCACTATTTCACCATCATCACCATTACATATATAAACTCGACAGGTGTACGTTCACTGGTGGTTTTGGATAGTGAAAAAATGGCTATACTTGTGTTGTAACATGGTCACCCCTGGTTCCTATCAGCACCACTGTAAAGAAATTTGAGTCTGTAAGTTTCTCAATGAACCATTTTACTGTTCACTTGTTGGCCATCTTCATAACACTGCTGGGCTGTTATTTCCAGCCAGACTCCACTCTCTTTGAATGGGAAGAGACAAAAATACTCAAAACTGAAGGACAAATTACCATTTAAAAATACATTTGAAATCACCAATAAAATCTGACAAAAACCTCAGTTTGTAGTGTTTGGCTCAATAATGCAGAAAAAAAATTATTTTTTTTTTTTATTGTTCTGGCTACTGCAGATCTTTCCCCACTCATGCCACAATGTCAAGCTGCTGATTGGCTCTCTTTCCTGAAGGGCACGACTTTCTCTGTGAACAGACGCCATGTTGTGCATTATGAGCTTTCCCATTCACTCCCATACACTCTTAAAAAAGACACTTCTTTAGTAGAGAAATTGGTTCTATATAGAACCAAGAACACTCAAAGAACCTTTACATGATTAAATGTTCTATTCAGATTGGTGGATAAAGTACTGTAAATGGTTCTATATGGTACCTTTGTGAAAATGGTTCTACATAGTACCAAAAGGGGTTCTTCTATTGTTACAATGTGAAACTTGGTCTATATTTTGTTCTATACAGCACAAAAAAAGGTTTCTTCTATTGCTACGATGTGATGTTAATGTAGAACTGCTAATTCACCCTTTAACCCTCAAGGTTGGCATGCAAACTACTGGTCACCATAGCAATACAGAAAACAGTCTGGCCTAGCAAGTAGCTAACGAAACAGCAAATAGAAAGATTGAAGACGAACACTGATAATTTGGAGACAAATTATCTTATTTGCATTTATAATCACTCCAGCTGGTTTCCTAATATGTTTAATCTGCAACGAGAAACTGTCAAACACTGAAAATCACAGGTCACAAAGCTGAAATCAGTTTCTCCTTCGCCAGCCTCTTGTTCGAATTTTCCTGTTCCACCTTAAATGGTGCCGCAGTTACATTCTTGTGCCTTAAGGTGGAACAGGATAACTCAAACAGGAAGCTGGCGAATGGGAAGCGACTTCTTGAGAGACGTTTTACAAGAAACTGCTCTACTTTTGGAAAAGTTGCCTGCTATATATGTGAGAAAAGCAGCTATAGCTTAGCTAAAGCTTAAAGCAGAGCAAAGTAAGCCTGTGTCTTTGTTTATTTTATATCTTAGCCTATACTAGGGCATTAGCACATACTGAGACATATTTACAGCTTTTATAATGGTGACTATTGATTTATCAAACATGCTCATCAATATTTTGTTGGATACTACACCAAAAAGGGTTCTTCTTTTGTTACGATGTGAAGCTTGTAACAATCCTTTTTGGTGCTACATACAAACTATTTGCAGAAAGGTGCTACATAGAATCTGAAGAACCTTTTCACAGTGCATAGAACCCTTTAAACAGCCACAGGGATCTCTATGTTGATAAGTGTTCATGTTGTTCTATATAGAACCATTTTCTCCACTACAGAATTCTTAAAGAACCAACTTTTTTAATTGTGTATTTCAATCAGTGACCAGTCTCCTCATTTATATCATCTCTGGTTTCACATATTAGAAAAAATAACATAAAACATTAAATGTGCCAAAACTTTTGGCCACATTTTATGTTTTATGTTTTTCTAATTAGTTAAATTCACTGTGTTAGGAATTAGGAAATCAACAAAATGTCGTTTTTGGCATGAACAAATTTTAGAAACAACAACAGAAATAAAAATGAATGACCTCACTCTTAGCAGAGGATCCCTCCAGTGCAGCCTGAGCACACTGGCCTCACTTGGCTCTTTCTAGCACATTGCATTGAGGATGTCTTAAGGAAAACAGATTTCGGGGAATGTGTTCTCCACCCTCAGTAAAATTCCTCACACTGGAATCCAGAACTCCCCAAGGCTTCACATTTCTAACACTGATTCCCCAGCAGACCCTGCATTCCAGAACAAATGTGTGAATACATTTAAAGCTGGATTTACAGCCACCAAGAAAAAGTTTGGCCTGGCAACCTATACTCTCTCTTAGATTGCCACACTAGACTCTAGACACACTAGATTCATTTTAAGATATCATTCATTTGCAATGGTCTGCTGCTGGAATTCACAAGGCCAGTGTGGAAGACCTCTTAGCCTGGACCTCCACAGCCTCCCAGACTGAAGTTGTCATATGATTTTAACTATTAGGATTTGTTCTGATGGTTTAACACAACGGTTGGCAACACGGGGCTCCGGAGCTGCATGTGGCTCTTTTACTGTCCTGTTGCAGCTCCTCAGCAGAATTAGATTTAGAGGTGAAAATAAAATAATCCTCCTTTATGGTAAAATAAGGCTCTGCTGATCGTTCAACACTGTTTAACAATAGATGCTCTTAAACGCTGCTAATCTACCACCTTTAACCTTGAAAGTTGGTGCACAGACTGCTGGTCACCATATCAATACAGACAACAGTCTCGCATAGCTAGTAGCTAACGAAAAGGGAAAGAGAAAGATTGAAGATGAACATTGATCATTTAGAGATGAATGGACTTATTTGTGTTTATAATCACTCCAGCTGGTTTTATAATACATTTAATCTGCAACAAGAAACTGACAAACACTAAAAAGTCCCAAAGCTGAAATCAGTTTCTCATTCTCCAGACTCTTGATTAAATCCCATTAAATCCCAAGGTGGAATGGGAAAATTTGAACATGAAGCTGGTGAATGAGAAGTGACTTCAGCCTTGTAAAAAAAGGCTTTGGTTTGTTTCATTTTTTAGCCTATCAGCTCATCAGCTCAGACTGAGACAGCTTTTATAATGGTGACCATTGATTTATTAAACATGCTCATCAATTATTGAATTGCTACAGAAAACCTGTATGACTTGTATCTGTATACTTGGACAGCCTCATAAACCACTGACCTTGAACTTAAACAAAAACATTATTATAATAACAACACATTTTCATGGTTTTCCTAAGGTCACATCACCTGACTTGGTCTCAAAATTACTCAAATCGTTACAAATTTGTGAAAGGGCTACTGACACAAGATATTGCATCATGTAGGTCAGTTGCATTCTTCTTTATGGTGTAATAACCTGCCCACTCTTTCTTAAATGTGAATGTCTTTGGTTGTGCATGACATACACAGAAATCAGAATTTACTGATAAAAGTTTTTCAGTGAGTTGAATAGTACAGAGTTATTAAACACCTCAGTGTCGCTGCTGGACTGATAATAGTCCACCAACCAAAAATATCCAGCCAACAGCGTCCTGTTACCACTGATGAAGAACTAGAGGATGACCGACACAAACTGTGTAGCAGCAGATGAGCTATCATCTCTGACTTAACATCTACAAGGTGGACCAACAAGGTAGGAGTGTCTAATAGAGTGGACAGTGAGTGGACAGTGTTTAAAAAGTCCATCTGCACTTCTGTGTCTGATCCGCTCGCACACTAACATACCACCACCATGTCAATGTTGCTGCAGTGCTGAGAATGACCCACCACCCAAATGACCCACCACTCAGACTATTTTAACTGTAACATGCAAAACGACTTTATTTACAGTTTTATATGTTCAAATTTTTAATAGTTAACCTAACATGCTCAATATAGTGGGAGAGGGAAGGTGAGAACAGCCACAAGCTGGGAGGGCAGTAATAATGCGGTTACTGTACCGGACTGCAGTGGTGAACAGGGAGCTGAGCCATAAAGCAATCAGCCGATCTACATCGCAACCCTCATCTGCGGTCATGAGCTTTGGGTAATGACTGAAAGAATGAGATAAAGAATACAAGTGGCGGGAAAGAGCTTTCTTCGAAGGCTGGTGGGCTACACTTTCCTTGATAGGGTGAGGAGGTCAGTCATCCAGGCAGCTGAGGTATTTCAGGCATCTAATCAGGATGCCTCTTGGAAACCTCCCAGTGGAGGTTTACCAGGCATGGCCTACTAAGACGAGACCCTGGGGTCATCCTATGACCCACTGAAGGGAATAATATCTCCAAGTTGGCCTGGGAGCCACACGAGGTCCCTCAAAGTTAGATGAAGGAAGTTGTGGGGGACAGGGTCATTTGCTCTCCCAAGTGCTACCACAACCCTATCTGGATTAAGCGGTTTATAATGATGATGATGATGATGATAAATGTGGTTTTGTAGAATAAAATGATTTATGTTTGTTAATTACTTGCATGTTATTGACCTTTTTCACATGTTCAACTTACAATTTAATGCAAAGAAAGAACTGAGCAGGTCAGGAAGAGGGCAAAGGCGATCTTACTGTCAGACAACCACTTCATTCACGTCACAAGTCTAAAAAACCCCTCGTTAGCTGCACATGATATACATGCAAAGTCAAAATGCTTCTACATGTACAAATGCTGAAACATCAACCGTCAAGGGGATATTGCACGAATCTGGCATCAACTGAAAGAACTGCTGCAAAGAGGGCTGTTAGGAAAGCAGAATAAGAGGAAGCAGAAAAAAAGAAGCTGATGGCTGATGAGTGAATCAAAGTGAGAGTTGTTGAGTTTAATCATCAGTAATATGAAGAAAGAGCCAGGGTGTGTGTGTGTGTGTGTGTGTGTATGTGTGTGTGTGTGTGTGTGTGTGTGTGTGTGTGTGTGTGTGTGTGTGTGTGTGTGTGCAGGATTCAATGTTCTGGAATTCCATCATATGTTTTGTTTGACAGCATTGTGGTGACCAGCGGTGGACGAAGTACACAAACCAGGTATTTGAGTTAAATTAGAGACACCCAAGGTAAAATATTACTCCAGTAAAAGTAGAAATTCCTCCATTTAGACCTCCACTTGAGTAAAAGTACAAACGTATTTGCCTTCTAATGAACTTAAGTATCAAAAGTAAAAGTACTAAAAGATTCATTATGACTGTAATGTCCTGTTATCATTTTTATAACAAGTCTTTTGCTTCATGAACTCATTTCAGGTGAAAAGACTCCAGTGTTTGTATAAATTCAGAAAAAAGCCGCATCAGTCACGACTGCATATGTGTCCATATTTCTATATTGTGCTCTATTTACACAAAGTTAGGTTAGTTCATCATTTATGTTGAATAGACTCTGCCAAATTTTTACACTGCTGCGCTGACGTTGAACTGTGTGCTGCACTGGGTCGGTATGACCAACAGGTCAAAAGCAGCTCAAAACAAAGTGACCGCTGTGCCCTGATTGGTGTTCTTGCTTTGCGCTTCTTTCATTTTGACATGTTACGTTTTTATACATACAGAAACCAAAAGTAATGACAGATTTCTCAAAATGTAGTGGAGTAATAAGTAAGATATTTGACTTTGAAATGTAGTGGAGTGAAAGTAAAAAGTCACTCAACATGGAAAAACTTCAGTAAAGTACAGATACACGAAAAAACTACTTAAGTACAGTAACTAATTACATTAACTTAGTTACTGTTCACCACTGGCGTTTAGAGTTTCATAGTAAGGACTCAAAGTCTTTAGTAAAAATGCCTCAATTTTGCATTCTACTCTACTTTAATATGGAGTGTTTTGATATTATCAGCAGAGCAATCTGAGTGAACAATGAAAATTTTGAATATAAATTTGTGAATTTTTTGGCATATACCTACCTGGAAGTCCAGAGAGGCCATGAGCTGTTGTTATAATTTTCTGGATAGTTCTCTAGATGTTTCAAGTTTATTATCTTATGATCTTAAGATAACAATCCAGAAAATGTTGAGATAACTTGTTTACAAGATAACAGTTCTGCTAAAAGATTTGTAAAAAGATTACTAACTACTAATAATACACTCTTAACAGAACTCTAACACAGTCTTTCACACTCACTGGCCACTTTATTAGGTACACTAGTAAAAGGTTGGACCCCTTTTTGCCTTCAGAACTGCCTTAATTTCCAAGGTGTTGGAAACATTCCTCAGAGATTTTGGTTGGTTATTTGAGTTACTGTTGCCTTTCTATCATCTCGAACCAGTCTGCCCATTCTCCTCTGACCTCTCACATCAACAAGGCATTTTCATCCACACAACTGCCGCTCACTGGATGTTTTCTCTATTTTGGACCGTTCTCTGTAAATCCTAGAGATGGTTGTGCGTGAAAATCCCAGTAGATCAGCAGTTTCTGAAATATTCAGACCAGCCCGTCTGGCACCAACAACCACGCCACGTTCAAAGTCTCTTAAATCACCTTTCTTCCCCATTCTGATGCTCGGTCTGCACTTCAGCAAGTTGTCTTTGACCACCTCTACATGCCTAAATGCATTGAGTTGCAGCCATGTGATTGGCTGATTAGCTATTTGTGTTAACAAGCAATTGAACAGGTGTACCTGCTGATCTACTGGAATTTTCACGCACAACCATCTCTAGGATTTACAGAGAACGGTCTGCAAAAGAGACAATATCCAGTGAGCGGCAGTTGTGTGGACGAAAATGCCTTGTTGATGTGAGAGATCAGAGGAGAATGGGCAGACTGGTTCGAGATGATAGAAAGGCAACAGTAACTCCACGTGCCACGAAGAATTAAGGCAGTTCTGAAGGCAAAAGGGGCTCCAACCTTTAACTAGCAAGGTTTACCTAATAAAGTGGCCAGTGAGTGTATATAAAAGCTTGTAGTGAACTGAACAGGTGAGCAAAGTTTTTGGATGAGGCAAATGTATTCTTTCAGATGAATTTCTAGAGATGTGTTCCATGGAAACCCATAAGCCCACAGTGCAGCAGGAAATCTGACATATTAAAAGATATAAGATCTTGATTAGGGCCATGGCAAACTCAACCAGCATGGAATAAGTCAGACCTCAGCACCAGAAGCATGACATCCTGTCAAAGCCATGACCAACTGAGCTGTTTTTAGCTCTTCTGCGAGATAACACACCTCAACCCACCTCAGAGCTGACCAAAAATATTCTAGTGAAGAAACAAGGCCCAAAATAATGTTGGCCAGACTCCAGATCATTTCCAGATTGAGGTCATTTAAAAATGCCTGTTGCTCTTTACATTGTGTGCAAATTTCATGAGAAATGAACCAAAAGGCCCAAAATGACTTGGAAAAAAAGGCTGGTTCCATTGACTTACATTAAAAGTACAGTAGGTTTTTTCACTTTTCCATTTTGGAGATACGAGATACAGCAATATGGAAGCTAAGCTGCAAAAACAGCCTGTTTTGAATTCACTGTTTCTGTGATGTCAAGAAAACCAACACTTTTACATATATCAATCTATTCAGCCTACAGAAGTTTAATTCCTCCCACTCACATTGAAGTTATAAGGAGTGTTTCAGCCTGGACTTTTGTCTGAATGGAGTAGTCAATCAGAAAAGAGATCGTTTGCATATATCAGCCTTAAAGGCACAACATCAAAAACAGCCTGTGTAATTCTAAGGCTGGAAAATGGTCATGTAATAGTAATTATGACTAATGTTGGTAAACGTGTTATAAGCGAACCTGTTAGAAATGAAAAAAATAAAAGAAGACCAAACAATAAGGGGCCTTTTAAGCAGATGTGCCCAGTTGCTGCAGAAGGGCTGAGAAGCTGGCTGATTTCCTGCTGACACTTAATGCCGGATGTGCTGTGGTGGAGCAGCTGTTTTTAGGGTAAAGGATGGTTAGTCAGAGGAATTCAAGACTAAACTTCAGCACAATGCTGGGACATATTTTGTACATTTTCAAGTATTTATAGAAAAGGACAGAGGACACTATAGCTTTACAAAATGCCTTAATACAAATGAATGTCAGTTTGCAATATATTCATATATAATAAAGACTCTCAGGTTTATGATGAGAGAAATGATATGATATGTGTCATTTTCTGTGACTGTAGTGATACTTCGGGGAAAGAAATAAGACGCCACTCATTTTATCTTCTTGTTGTGATGTCAGAATTCATTACCACTCAAACCCTTCAGGTGTTTAAATCACTTGAAGCTAAAATATGAGCTTTGAAAGCCAACATGAAATCATAGCTGACCTTTTTTAACCTCATTACTTCTGGCCACGTTCATCACGATATATTATATCATTTAAGAGACAAAATTTTTGTTATCTTGTTAATTTTCTGCAAAATATAAACCATGAGCTTGCACTGGGTCGGTATGTCCATCGGGTCAAAACAAGCTCAAAACAAAGTGACCGCTGTGCCCTGATTGGTGTTCTTGCATGTTACATTTGTATGCACACAGAAACCAAAAGGAAGGACAGAAAATGTAGTGGGGTAAAAAGTAAGATTTTTCACTTTGAAATGTAGTGGAGTGAAAGTAAAAAGTTGCCCAAAATGGAAAAACTTCAGTAAAGTATAGATACACAAAATAACTACTTAAGTACAGTAATGAATTACATTTCGTTACTATCCACCACTGGTGGACACCCAACAAAAACACCCAACAAAAATAAAAAAATACCCAACAAGAACACCCACACCTCAGACCCAGAATAACAAAAACACATATACAGATCTTTAATCAAGCAACAATATTAACAATACAAATGTCCCTTTGCAAATGTCCCATACAAAGGGGCCATGCAATCCCAAGCCTCTCACGGCAGTAGCAGGGCCCTATGGTACTTTAACATAGATCTAAAATATCCAAATCTTAGTCAACACCACAAACAATGATTACTACTAGTAATAATAATAATAAGTGGGGTAGTCGTGGGCTGGAGGTTAGGGAACCAGCCCTGTGACCGGAAGGTCGCCGGTTCGATCCCCAGAGCTGACAGTCCACAACTGAGGTGTCCTTGAGCAAGACCCAATTGCCCAAGACCCAAGACCCAAGACCCAAGTCCCAAAGGCAGCCCTACCCAATTGCTCCCCGGGTGCCATGGGTAGGGCTGCCTACCGCTCCGGGCAAGTGTGCTCACTGACCCCTTCAAAAAGTATCACTTAAGAATAATAATAATAAGAGGAGGACAAATAGTGTCAGGCATACTTCTCTTCCTGCACTGATAGATGCTGAGTGAACTAAGAATTTCCACTGCAGTATTTAGTTGAAGAACCCATACAAGTGTATCCCAGCAACAACAGTGACACTGTCAGTGCTTCCCGTGGAAAACAACAGGCAGCGTTCTTCTGCCTAGGCCTCCAAACATCACCTCTGACTCACAAGAAATTACAAGCAAGTGAGTTAAGCTGAGCATGTGAAAGTAGCATTTAGTAACTAAATTCTGTTTAAAAATTGCAGGCTTTTACGTTAACGCAGCAGTGTCTATCTCTGTTTACAGTCTCAGAACAAAACCGGCCTGTTTTTATGTCAGTTTATTTCAGTAAAAATCTCAAGCAAAGAGCTGCCGCTGTTTTCCATTTAGAACAACAGACTAAAACCTGATTACACTGCAGCTTGTATTTTCAGTCAGTGATGTATCTAGAACTACCAAAAGGCCTAGAGTGTGATGTTGGTCCCATTGTACATCTAAATCAGTTCCTAATAATGTTACTGGTTAATCTCAGTGTGAAGCCTTTAGTTCAGCTCCTGAAGTCCTAACCAATGGGAGAGCTCGCTTGGCTGTATCTACTGAGATACCACAGAGAAAACAATCCTGATTGGACAATTTTATGGTAGGTGGCTCAAGAATTTAACCCTTTTGTTTCCAACCAAAACTTAAAAATGAATTAATAGTAGTAGTATAATATTCGTAGAGTTTAAAAACAAGCAAAGTGATTCTGTTTAATAAAAAATGAGCTAAAATTGACAGAGCTGTATTTTCTAATTCACAGAAATCTCTCCGAAGACCCAGAAGATTGTTGGGGTTCCCCTATGATGTGCCTGCCTGCCTCTGACTGGCATCTGAATGTATCCTGGCTCTGAATACATAATCCAGCCCTCTGTCCACAACTAAGAGTTAAGTCCCCGAGACTTAGCAAACCTACTTCTGACACTTCAGGTGGAACAGGGTTTGGTTAAGTATCTCAGTAAGACACACTTTTATGAAATAGCTCTGCAATTATGTGACTCATTTATCCAACAAATCCACAAATCTGACTCATTCTCAAAACAGAAATATGTTTGCATCACAACAAAACACCCATTTCTTCATATAAGTTCCATACTGAACCTACTGCACACTGATGTTCTCAATGCAAAACCAAATACATTGTTTATCAAGGATAAACATACAGCCGAAAAGTCATAAAAGTAAATAGGTAGCTGCTTAAAGAAGAAGAAAAAAATCAGCAAAGGCTTCATCCTGCCTCCTATTTTGCTCTGGCAACAGCACCTCATCCAAATCACAAGCACATTCTCCCTCACTAAAAAAAGAGCGTCAGTGTCAGATTTAGAGAAGCTCGCAAACTAAAAATATCCAACCTGTAATACACAGCTCTGTGGACAGAAACAGATCACTGATGAAGGACTGGAAGTTGGCTAACACAAACTATGCAACAGATGGCCAGCAGTCTATAACCGCCGGTGGGAAATTTTAAAGCAACAGATCTGTAACTGTACACAGCAACAGTCTGTGACTGTAAACTTACAAAGTGCACCAATATGGTAGGTGTTCCTGGTATTATGGCCACTGAGCGATGATATAAGGTATGCATTTCTAATAAACTGGCAACTCAGTGTATTTCTGCCCAACACATTCCTCCTTCAAATTAATTTAACTGTATAACATATACACTCACTCAAGCACATTCAGTAATTCTCCATACACCAAAACCAACTACTATTATTATCATTATTAATAATAATAATAATAATAACTAGAAAAGTGTAAAAATTGTGGAGAGATTATTCAGGTTCCAGGCAAGTGCCCAGTCAGTTGCTGAGGTGTTACTATGGTATTTTAAGTGGTTGCTATGGATACTTAGGTGGTTGTAAAGGTGTTGCTAAGTGCTTGCTATGGTGGCCCAAGTGGTTACTAGAGTGTCTCTAACAGACAAATGTAATTAGTTACTGTACTTAAGTAGTTTTTTCTATCTGTATCTGTACTTTACTGAAGTTTTTCCATTTTGGGCGACTTTTTACTTTCACTCCACTACATTTCAGTATCAAATATCTGACTTTTTACTCCACTACATTTTGAGAAATCTGTCCTTCCTTTTGGTTTCTGTGTGTATAAAAACGTAACATGTCAAAACAAAAGAAATGCAAAACAAGAGCACCAATTAGGGCACAGCGGTCACTTTGTTCTGAGCTTGTTTTGACCTGTTGGTCATACCGACCCAGTGCAGCACACGGTTCAACGTCAGCGCAGCAGCATAAAAATTTGGGAGCACATACGTCACCTAAATGATGAACTAACCTAACTTTGTGTAAATAGACCACAATATAGAAATATGTACACATAAGCAGTTTGACTGGCACGTTTCTTTTTTTCTGAATTCATACAAACACTTTCATTTTATAGTAAATTTGTTTTGGTTAGTTCATATTTATGAACAGAGGCCTACAGATCAACACAGTAAAGGAAACTTATTTGTGATCCTGAGTTTAAAGCCAGTTTTTATTCAACTTGTAACTAATTTACAAAGTAATCTTAAACTGTAACTTTGCTTGTTTGTAAAAGTGATTTCAGAGCCACTCGGTTCTCCCTGATGGAAACTGTTTACCTTCAGTGTTTTGTGCTTATGATCATTTTAATAGACGTCAGCTTCACTAATTAATGACGTTCTATTAAAAGACTGGTTTACCAAGAGAGACGCTGGAGGACTTTCACCCAAAATGAGTTCATGAAGCGAGTCTTGATATAAAAATGATAACAGGACATTAAAGTCATAATGAATCTTCTAGTACTTTTACTTTCGATACTTTCGATAAGTACATTTGAAGGCAAATACTTCTGTACTTTTACTCAAGTGGAGGTCTAAAGGGAGGAATTTCTACTTTTACTGGAGTAATATTTTACCTTGGGTGTCTCTACTTTAACTCAAGTACATGATCTGTGTACTTCGTCCAACTCTGGTCTCTAAGTGGTTTGTATGATTACCCATATGGTTGCTATGGTGTTGCTAAGTGGTTGATGTGGTGTCTCAGGTGGCTACTAGGGTGTTACTATGGTTTCTTACATTGTTAATAGGGTGTTGCTAATGGACTTCTACCAACATATATACTGGGTGCACAGACTTTTGCACTCAATTAATTTCTATGGAAAAATTTAGTCAACCATTTCTGTTTGAAAACCATACTTTCAATCAAAAAAGGTGTATACAAGCCCACAATTCCCAATCAGGCCGAACATTCCGGATTGGGAGAGGTGTTGATATCTTGAAAACAGGACAAGTTACTGGACAAAAATCTGGTAGAAAAATAATAAGAAGAATATGCAAACAGATAAAAATACCATTGTTCTTTTTCTTCTGATTATTAGCAGTATAAATAAAAGTTTAATTATGTTTTGTGTGTTTAATTGAATTATACTTACATTAACAGAGGATAGCCAGACAGACAGACACCCAGACAGATAGACAGAGATAGATAGAAGACAGACAGATAGATAGAACTTGCAGTAGTGTTACAGTAGCAGGATACGTAATTGCACATAAACTTGCGTAAGGCAGAAATCACCCCAGGGAGGGGCATTGAGCATATTCGAAAAACATTATAAAAACGGTCTATATAAAGACTGACTGTCGAGCCCTCCTGCTACCCACTTCAGACCAGCTGCCCACGCCCAGCTACCGCCACCTACCTTGGACTAGCTGTCCACCCTACACTGATGTTCTCATAGACTCCTAGCTATTACTACTATTAGTAGTATAATCACTTGTAGGTAGTTTGACCAGAGGAGGATGGGTCCCTCCTAGTGAGCCTGGTTCCTCCCAAGGTTTCTTCCTCAGTTCTGAGGGAGTTTTTCCTTGCCACTGTTGCCCCTGGCTTGCCCACCGGGGTTTTTTTTTTTACATTCTTGTTAAAACTCTGTCTTTTCTGGAATTCTGCGAAGCTGCTTTGTGACAACATCAGTTGTAAAAAGCGCTACAAATAAATTTTATTTGATGTGATCTTTGCATTTTGGCGATCCGGGAGCCAATTTGTCACCTGACAAATTGTCACCTTCTCCTTCCTCAAAAGAACCACTGGCTGAAGTTTGTTTTTTCATTTTTCTTTAACCTTCTGCAAGAATGCTTTTTAATCTTTTTATCTTTTTTGCATTTTGTAAGAATCTTTTGATTTTAATTACCCTTTGTTGCATTAGAGAACAGAATAAATTAGCACTTTGATAAGCAACACACATTTTATCCACATTGTCTGGGACTCGGATTAGGAGGGCCGGGCGCTCTGAGTCCCGACAGTGGTCATAACATTATGCCTGATTGGCATATAAAATATATTTCCAAAAGTATTCACTCACCCATCCAAATCATTGAATTCAGGTATTCCAATCACTTCCATGGTCACAGGTATATTAAACCAAGCACCTAGGCCTGCAGACTGCGTCTAGAAACATTTGTGAAAGAATGGGTCGCACTCAGGAGCTCAGTGAATTCCAACATGGTACCATGATCAGACGCCACCTGTGCAACAAAAGTCCAGTCGTGAAATTTCCTCGCTACTAAATATTCCACAGTCAACTGTCGGTGGTATTATAACAAAGTGAAAGTGATTGGGAACGACAGCAACTCAGCCACAAAGTGGTAGACCATGTAAAATGACAGCGGGGTCAGTGGATGATGAGGCGCATAGTGCACAGAGGTCACCAACTTTCTGCAGAATCAATCTCTACAGACCTCCAAACTTCATGTGGCCTTCAGATTAGCTCAAGAACAGCGTAGAGAGCTTCATGGAATGGGTTTCCAAGGCCAAGCAGCTGCATCCAGGCCTTACATCACCAGGTGCAATGCAAAGCGTCGAATGCAGTGGTGTAAACTGCCACCACTGGACTCTAGAGCAGTGAAGACGTGTTCTCTGGAGTGACCAATCACGCTTCTTCATCTGGCAATCCGATGGTCGGTACTTGTTTGATGGAGGGGGATTATGGTGTGAGGTTGTTTTTCAGGAGTTGGGCTCGGCCCCTTAGTTCCAGTGAAATGAACTCTTAATGCTTCAGCAGAGCAAGCAGACCACTGATCTCCAAATAAATGTCCAAATAAAGTGTTTATGGTTGTGACTTTAATGTTGGCCTCATCGTTGTTCCAGAGATTCGGAGGCTTTTCTAGACGCCATTTGGTACATTGTATGTGGGCTGGTCTGTGGCATTGGCGTAGTAACAACATTTTTCTGGCAACTCGAATGTGTGGTCAATTTTGTTCTTTCCAAGTTCTTACTGTGCATCTTAAAACAGCCACAGCACCTTTTTGCAGAAAAGCCTGCATTTCACTTGAAGCTGCTTGTGGGTTTTTCTGAGCACCCTGACCAATCTTCCTAGCAGTTGTGGCTGAAATCTTCTGCCTTGGTCTCAACGGAACCCCTAATTTCCCACTTCTGTATCATAGTTGAAATGCTACTGGCATCTTTTAATATCCTTTTCTGATTTACTGTATATAGTACAGCTGCATTCATTCACAGGTCCTTTAACAGTTCTTTTGCTTTCCTTATAGCTCAGCAACCAGCAAAGACAGTGCAGCCCTGGATTAACTGTGCAGGGGTTTCTCAAGAGCTTAAAAACCCATTGACTATTTATACACTGACACTGAATACAAACAAGCCACAGGTGTGGAAACTTACCCTTAATAGCCATTTAAGCCTGCGTGTGTCAAGTTGTGTGTATGTTATCAGGCCAAACATGCAAGTATATGTAAACTTTTGATCAGGGTATCATCATCGTTAGGGTAATAAAAGAGGGCACACACAATTATGTGATTGAAAATGACTTCATCTGCTCACTATTCCTAAATAAAATGAAAGTTTTCTGCATGTTCAGTCATTTGTGGGTCATTCTCCATTTGGAATTCAGATGGAGACATTTTTTAAAAATCCATTTCTTTCACCTCAAAACTAAATAATCTTAATATGTTTATTAATTATCTCCTGTATGTATATCTGCAGAAAGGAGAGCTTCATTCCAAATATATGGTGTAACACCAGTTACGGTGACTCTAGTAACTTTCTGATTAAAACTGAGGACTTAATAAACTGTCTGACTCGTTGTTGGTTAGGTGACCGTGTGTATTTAAAATCAGTAATAAAAGTGATATATTTGGCATTATTTTGACAAAATTTTAATTACCCAGCCATTAAAGCACAAAACACCACTGACACATAATAGTTATGAGCTGCCTGATAAACAAAATGATTAATAAATTAATGAAATATAGTGAGCAGGTGTGACTCGCCTTCTCATACTTTGAGATGCTTCCTCTCTGATGAGCTTCGACCTGAGGAAGTAGTTTAACGGAGCTGAAAATACTGTGTTAAAATGTAATATGAGTTACACTGATAACACTGGGTTAAACATCTTTAAAATACTGTTTTATATTACAAATGGTTTCTCAAATGTTGAAAATTGGTTTTGTGATGAGCTGCTTTACAGATGCAGAGCGACTTAAAAACAGGATAGAAAGAGAGAAACCAGAGAATCATAAGGGGAAAGTGTTATTTAATCTTAGCTCAACTGTGTAAACGTACATACTGACTGTTGGAGCTGTGTCTAATATTTTAAGCCCTGCAGCCTATATGACACAGTTCACTGCTATAAGTAGAACTAAATACAGTGTGGAGAAGTGAAAGTACACAATTCCCATAGTGACGCTAGCAAAAACCAACGTGATCATAATGACAGAAACTGAACAAAATACTGACTTTTCGAAAGAAAAGTGCCTTATATTATGAAAAACCAGATGTTGTGTTCTACAGAAAACAAGCTGTGAAAATCAATGCAAGTCTGTGGGGGACCTTTTACTTCCAGGGAGTGTGCGGTGCTGGAGAAGTGGCTTCAGTAGTGCAGCCTCTGTCAACAATGTTGAAGAATGCTTTAATTAATCAATCGGTCATTTTACA
The DNA here is from genome assembly GCF_015220715.1 of Pygocentrus nattereri. Taxonomy (NCBI): domain Eukaryota; kingdom Metazoa; phylum Chordata; class Actinopteri; order Characiformes; family Serrasalmidae; genus Pygocentrus; species Pygocentrus nattereri. Next base: position 20,642,028 of record NC_051224.1, on the reverse strand, counting down.
CTTTATAAGGAAATGAAGACGAATTTAAGGACATGAACTTACATTTTAAAACAAGCTCTGCTCCAACAGCTTCGTTTTCCCTCATTTTTGTGGTGCGCAGAGAACTGTGGGTAACCGAAGGCCTGGAAGGAAACACCTGATGCGTCGTTGAAATCACTCAGAACATAGCCTGCATTTCCAGGCTGTTTACCAAGGGGCCTTCACTTTGGAACAACCTGCTATGACACAGTGGCCAAAATGCAACCATACCTGAGCTGCAGCCTAGACTTTGGAACCAGCAACATTCACAGTGAAAAGGTCCATATAGCAAAATTTTAGCTTTGGAACATTTCTGTCTACCACAGCAGGAGATAGCAGCGGTCTTCAGAAGCATTTCAGTTCACACTTCTTTGGATGGTCCCCTATAGATGCTCTACAGAGACTTAAATCACTAACAAACTTTCTGTTGATGTTCAGTTGATTATTAACAACAGTATGGTTGGGGTTAGAGTTAGGAGTACATGTAGGTTTTACCTTGAGCTTAAGGTAAGAGTTAGGTTTAGGTTTAGGGTTAGATTTAATACATTCTTTCACATTGAACTTGAAGTTCAGTTGAATTTAATGGATATTTAGTTGAATGTTACTTAATGGCCAACTGAGCATTTACAAAGCACCTACAGTGGACCATCCAAGTAACACTTAACTTCACAATCAGTTGCATTTGATGGAAATTTAGTTAAATGTTACTTAAAGATATACTGAGCATTTGCAAAGAAGCTACAGTGGACCGTCCAAATAGTGTTACCACATTTCCACATTTCTAAGTGATTTTTTGTGAAAAATATTTAAATATTTTAAAAGGTTTGTCATCTTTTGATGGCTTTCAATGCAAATTTAGTGTTAAAGTTGTTCAGTTATCAGTACCTGAATGTGGCAAAAACTTCAATAAAAACTATATAAAAACTTTTTTTTTTGAAAAACATGCATTTTGACATACATTTGTGAGACCTGCATGAAATAGGCTGCAAACTACCTGAAGCTGGAAGTTAAGTGATACTTTTTTAATCCCACAAACACGGAAATTCAACCTCCACATTTAACCCATCCGTGAAGCGAAACACCACATACACACTAGTGAATACGCACACATTAGGGGGCAGTGAGCACACTTGCCCGGAGCAGTGGGCAGCCCTATCCATGAGGCCCGCGGAGCAGTTGTGGGTTAGGTGTCTTGTTCAAGGACACCTCAATCATGGACTGTCAGCACTGGGGATTGAACCGGTGACCTTCCGGTCACAGGGCCAGTTCCCTAACCTCCAGCCAACGACTGCCCCCTATATACATCACATGTGTTGCATTCTATGTAATAATGTTTATCTGTATTGTTCTAGTCAAATAAACAAATAAAATACAATAAATTGGAGATGGAAACGTGTCAAACTAACTTTTTAAAATTTATAATCCTAAACTTCAGCTAGTAAATAAATACTGAGACCTTATGTTACACCAAATGTATTAAAACTGTACTGTGATTTAGAAGAGACCTCTGAAGTCTAAAGCCTCCCTAAGCCTGGCCTAGCAGTGGCCTTCAGCCTCTTGCCTGTGGTTGAACCTGGTGAACAAAAGCAGAGGCTCAGAAGGTGATTAGATCTTCTTGTCAGCAAGGAAATGAAGACACAGCTGAAGCAAACTGGCTGCTGAGCAGCATCTCCTAGAAGTTAATGACAGAATGTAAACCATTAATCATAAGAAAAAAAAATCATTTTGCAGACATAACAATAGAAGCGTCTAGACAAGAAGGATGTTCAGGTTCCTGCTTGTCTGAACTGGTGCCCCCACAGCAAGATCACATGCCCCTCTCCAGTCTGCAGAAATAGTAACGTGACACAAGTGAGTTACAGCCTATTATGGGATTTTCATGCTGAACTAGATCCAATTGAAGTGCAGACAATTTCAGGAACCTATTACCCCCCGCAAATACACCAAGGGAACTTCCTTTAAGTTACGTGGAACAAAGCTTTGCATGTTAGTGGGTTTCATTAAGCATGAAAGCCTGACTTAAAAATCTGGGGTACATGTAAGGGGGGATTGCCGGTGTGTGGGGGTGGATGCTGTAGTAAGTGATGTGCTGTAGAAACAATCTTGCAAAGCTAAATCATCTCAAATCCAGATTGTTGTAAGAATAGAAGATTGTTTAAAAGACCCTCTCATGAAAAATCAATTGTTTCACATTTTTTTAACATATGAAAGTGCTAAATTTACAGTCCATAAATATTTGGATGTTGACAGTTATTGTTATTTCAGCTGCATATTTGACTCAAAATTATAGTGAATATGAGCTCAAAGTGCAGACTTTTGGCTGTAATCTGAGAATATTTACATCCAAATTGTGTGGATGGTGTAAAAACTACAACCATTTTCATACATACCACATTTTTAGGAGCCCAAACGTTGTTATTGCTTACAGATAAAAGCTGAAAAAAGGTCTACAGTTGATTTCAAGTGTGCCACTTGCATTTGGAATTTGTTGCTGTTACCCCTCAACATGAAGCCCAAAGAGGTTCAGTGCTGGTGAAGGAAGCCACTGTTAGGTTGAAAAATCAAAACAAACCAATCAGAGATAGCAAAAACATCAAGTGTGGACAAATCAACTATTTGGCAAACTTTTAAAAAGAAACAACACACTGGTGAGCTCAGAAACACCAACAGGCCCGGAAAGCCCCAGGTTGGTGTATCACAGTCATCTGGGCCTTGTCAGAATAAATACAAAGTGTTTACCACAAGATGTAAATCATTTAAAGCTTTCAAAAACAGGAAGACCAGGCCAGAAAAACATCTTATAAAAACAAGCCTGTACAAATCTGAAACATCATCTTTTGGGCTGCTGAGATGACGATCAACTCGTGCCAGAATGATGCGATGAGGAAAGAAAAAAGTACAGTGAAGGTAGTTTTATGGTGGGGCAGTCATGGGCTGGAGGTCTCGTGACCGCCGGTTCGATCCCCAGAGCCGACAGCACATGACTGAGGTGTCCTTGAGCAAGACACCTAACCCCCAACTGCTCCCCAGGCTTTGGGTTGCCCACCACTCTGGGCAAGTGTGCTCACTGTCCCCTAGTGTATGTGCTCACTACACATACACTCTACAGATGGGCCATTTATATGGATACACCCAAATAAAATGGGAATGGTTGGTGATATTAACTTCCTGTTTGTGGCACATTAGTATCTGGGAGGGGGAAAACTTTTCAAGATGGGTGGTGACCATGGTGGCCATTTTGAAGTTGGCCATTTTGGATCCAACTTCAGTTTTTTCAGTGGGAAGAGGGTCGTGTGACACATCAGACTCTTCTCCCACTCTTCACACACTGATAGCAACACCGCAGAAGAAATGCTAGCACAGGCTTCCAGTATCTGTAGTTTCAATCCACTTACCAGGAAACTGTTCATCTAGGAATGCTCGGACCTGACACCCATAATGTGGTGGTGCACCATCTTGCTGGAAAAAAAAGTGGATTGGTCACCGTGGGCCAGTTGAATGGCCCCCAAGGTCTCCCGATCTGACCCCCTTAGACTTTTATCTTTGGGGTCATCTGAAGGCGATTGTCTATGCTGTCAAGATACGAGATGTGCAGCACCTGAAACTACGGATACTGGAAGCCTGTGCCAGCATCTCTTCTGCGGTGTTGCTATCAGTGTGTGAAGAGTGGGAGAAGAGGGCTGCATTGACGATCCAACACAATGGGCAGCACTTTGATCATTAACAGTAATAACAGCTAAAGTGTCTCAAGTCCTCACAGAGCATCACCAGGGATTAAACACAGTGTCTGGTGATGTTTATGGTGTCTGGCCTTCTGGCAGCTGTTGAGTGCAAAGATGCATTAAAGATAATTTATGATCATGTTAATTTGCCAATTATTTTTGAGCCCCTAAAAATTGGGAGTTATGCATGAAATTGGTTCAAATTCCTACACCATTCACACTATTCTGATGTAAATACCCTCAAGTAGCGTTTACAGCTCATATTCATTGTATGATTTCAACTCCGACATAGAAAAGTTTCACACCTCACTCCATATCTTTGCTGTTGGAACAAAACCTAGTATCTCCAAAATTATGACTTTACAGGAGAAGGAAAAATCGTACTCTACTTTTAATGTAAGTCAGTGGAACCAGACATTTTTCAAAGTAATTTTAGATCATTTCTGTTGATCCATCCATCATTACATTTACACACAATGTAAAGAACAATGGGTACTTTCACATTACATCAAGAACTGAAAAACAACAAAAATGGAGATACGAAGTTGGTTCTGACAGCAGCGATACATGAAAATTAAGCTGTAGAAACAGCCTGTTTTGAACTCATGATGTTTGTAATGACACAGCACATTAACTTTATCCAGTGAAACTCATTCCACACACAAGTAAACAAGCAATTTATCTTGCAAAAAAGATAAATACCACCATATCAAGGGTGGGCCGGTGTCCAGCACAGCTGGGTGATCTGCAGAATAAGGGAGGTGAGGGAGGCAAGAAACATCCACAAAATTAGCTAAACAATCCACAAAGAAACCACTAAACTATAGAAAGTGATGTCAGTTTCAGTGGAGTTTTATTGGGGCTTTCGAAGTTGAAGCATTAAGTAGATAAATAATTAACACAACTACTTGATTTGCACCTAGTTTGACTGTAGGAGTAGCAGGACGGAGCCCAGCTGTGTACACAAACCCAAAATAGTGAAATTAATTTGATCACTTGAAAGCCCTACATTTTAAACTCTGCACAGAAAGCGAAAGCGCATGGCAGTACAGTTAAAGGTGAGAGGGTTAGGGTTAGCCACAGCCTGATGAATATTACAGCTGAAAGATGACCCATTTCAAATCTAACTGCACATAATTGAGCTAGATCATGCGTGTCAAACTCAACCACTAAAAGCGCCATATTATAAATCTCAACAAATCTGTGGGCCAGAGAAAAAAAACTTTATTTTATTTTTAATTAATGCTGTGCTAAAGCCGAACTGGCCATTGTTCATTCAAAATATGCAAAAACGTCACCAGTAAAAGAGATGCTAGTAGGACATCTTGAAATATTACATGGACACTTGAAATATTCAAAATATAAATGTCTTCAGTAGCTCACTTTTTTTAAACTTACATATTTGTTTGAACTGGACACCTGACATTCTTTCTTTGCTCCAAGTTCACTAAGACTTGAGTGGTAAGATATGACTGGTGCAAAATTGAGGAATAACCAGTCCCCATACTGTTGGGGCAGGAGAGTTGTAGCGCACATCGTTGCAGTGCATGCATGGAAAATGTAGTACAACACACTGTGAAATGAGCAAATGTTAATATCAAATCTTTGGGGCCTGATCTGGCCCACAGGCCTTGTGTTTGACATGTGGGAGTCAGACCCACCACAAGCAACCAAACATCAATATTATGGTCACAGACTGAGGCGGAGCTACACTCACTTTCGAGAAACGTTATGGGCGTTGTCGGAGAATTCTATTCAGTAATGTTTTCTGCTAATACGCATTTGAATTACATAAGCATCTTAACTCTGAAATCTGATCGGTTTGGTCACCATGACCACTTCAGTTAGGACTGAATTTAGGACAAAAGCTAAGATTCAAATAAGTGACCCTTATTAGTCCCACAACGTGGAAATTTCAGCTCCACAATCTAACCCATCCATGCAGCGAAATACCACACACACTTATGAACACACACTAGAGGGCAGTGAGCACACCTGCCCGGAGCGGTGGGCAGCCCTATCCATGTTGATCAGGGAGCGCTTGGGGGTTAGGTGATTTGCTCAAGGGCACCTCAGTCACATACTCTCGGCTCAGGGGATTGAACTGGTTGCAAGGCTGGTTCCCAAACCTCCAGCCCACAACTGCCACCAAGAACTAAGAGCTGATGTTCTATTACAGAATATCAGTTCTTAAGTTCATAATGTCATCATTAACTCCAGATAAGGAAACAGTATTACAGAAGCATCTGAACTATACTGAATCTCCTAAATCCTGTCTTAAATTTAGGACTCAACACTTCTGTTTTAACTGCCAGTTTCTTTTGTGTTCAGGCAGCTGTTACAGGCAACAATTTCCTACTGGCGTAATTAACGTTTATTTATATTGTAAAAGGTTTCACTTGTGAGACGCTTTTTTCTTTTCTAACTCCACATTTTAAAAATTTAAGATACGATCCCCACCATTCCAGGTTTTCAAAAGACGCACAAACAGAACAAAAGTGCTTGTTTCAGTTTTTTAAAAAATATTTTAATGCACCATTAATAAAGGGTCCAACGCATTAATACAAGAGAAATATTGCAAATAATATTAAAATAATACATCAAATTTAAAGGAAAAAACAAAACAAAAAAACAACCGAATGATAGTTATGTACAATTTTTTCTCGCAATGGGAAAGTAGGAAAAAGAAGGACATATTTACAGACTGGAACCAGTGTGTTTCTACGAGAAACAAACACCTCTACAATATTTACATGTATTTCTTTCCATGTGTTTTTTTTTTTTTGTCCTTTTTACTTTTTAAATCTTGTTTCTGAGGGTCAGTTCGTACTGAAAGACTGTTGTAACTCTACATATATTACATGGTTTTCCTTACAAAGAAGGAAAAGACTGCCCACTGCTGAGGGCCTTCTGGAGTTAAAAACTGCTAAAAGGAAAGATAAAAACCAAAAGGGAGGAAAGAAAATATAAATCACTGGGAGACAGCTGCACAAATAAGACCGCCTGAGCTGAGAGGGCTGACCAATCACAGCAGAGATAGACTGCCAGGCACACCCTCTTTGTGTCAACATTACCAACGTCCCCCTAAACCCACTTTAGAAAAACGAAGTGACTGCACTGGTAGAGCTTATAGGGGTGGGAAATGCACCCTTAATTTAGTTCCCCACTTAGCCCAGGCTAAATATTCTACCCCACTGAGCTCAGAGCATTCATTGGTCCACAAAAAAAGAAGAAAGAAAATATCCAAGGTCAAATCAACCTCAATGTGATAAAACATTTAGTTTCCGATCCTGATGATGTCCTGTCGTCTAAAACCTGTAAAAATCAGGTAGAGTAAGGACACCAGGCTGTACCTTCAAACTGACTTTTTTCCAGTAAAGAAGGTTAAGAAAAGAAAAGAAGAAAAAAAAAAAAAAAAAAAAAAAAAAAAAAAAAGATGTAGGGAACCCTTTTAAGTGTGGTTACACAGAGGCCACAGAGGAGCAGGAGTACTTCACTGTTCACAAACCCAATTGAAAAATATTCATTGAAATAATAATAATAATAATAATAATACTTTAAAAAGGCTATTGTTCTTACGTTTAGAGTGGCGGAATCAAATAATCCTCATCTGAAGACCCCAAAGAAGGCTTTTATCCACCCCCCAACCCCTATTTAGCTTTGTGCGTATGTGAGCGAGAAGTGTGCCATTGCTTAACAACTACAGGCCTCTAAAAATATGCAACCAAATGCAGGGTGAAGATAGCAACGAATGGGAAGGGAGAGAATGCAAGATTTGTGAACCAGCAATGGTGCTGAAATCCCTATGGAGACGTCTATTTTGTCCAACCGCTGCGTTTCAACAGAATGGTCATGTATCATTAATAATACATTAGGTATGCCAAGCACATGTAATGTTCTGCCATGTTGTCCACGACTGCAACTGTATATGGATATGAACACGCTATCCATACGTCCCTGCCAGTCTCCTGCAGTGGCGGAGGGGAATCCACTGGAAAAAGCTGGATGTACACAAGAAGAAGGGTAAGCTTGTTGTCCCAGGACTTCAGTTGAGAGTTCCTCTGCAGTTCTCCGTCCCACACAAACAGGGAATTTTGTTCTCCTCAATGGGGAACTTATAGTCATACGTGATCTCTTCATTCACCCCGATAGGCTGCTTGGAATAGATGACAATCTTCTTCTGAGACTCGATGGTGATCACCTTCGCATAGCAGTTAGGCTGGAAAATAGAAGAGGAAGAGATTTAATTATCCAAAAAGCTCAGAAGAAAATTCAGAAGGACCTCACATACAAAATATAATGGTAACCAGGCCTGTGCTCTTCATACAGTCCTTCAGGAAACCGTGTGGAACATAAACGTGTGAGTTAAAGCTACTACGAAAAGGTGCTTTCGCCTCAATTTTGAAATGTTTGTGCTCCTATAAAGAGTATGAGAGGAGGCAAAGTCAAGCCTGTTTGAACAGCTGTGTCTCAAAGGATCCTTTTTCTTTAATAAACATCCAATACAAGTGGTATAATAGTATAAAGAATATTCACACATGATAAAAAGACAACTAGGCAGGCGCTTTACCGATTTTAGACTGGGCGTTCAACTACACAACTTTTAAAATCTTTGTGCATCGGAGAGTAAAACGGAGAGGATCAAACTTCACATCAGTTTGTCAGAGACTGTCTTTTTTGTGAGGTGCTCAGACTAGATGACAGGGCAAAAAGAGAACAGAACAGCTAGTCTGCGCTATGAATAAGAGCTCACACTCAGATCTCCTCAGATCACATGACACAAACAGAGCTGAACCTTCTGGGCCTGTTTGTGCCTTTATGCGCAGTAAAAGGTGTAAACTAGGGATTAATATGTGGTGAGAAGCGCTAATATTACAGTGAGAGCTGGAGAAATATTGCACTACAAACTGGCAGCTGAGATGTAAAAAGAGCGATGTGATGTCTGGATCCAACATTCTAAACATGATTACAGCTCTTATCTGTCTGAGTTTTACACACAGATCCTCCGTCTCTCCAGTCTGCTGCTCAGACAGTTCAGAGGGCTAAAGATTCACTCGTTGCTCTTCTTGCGCTACCAGATAATCCACATAGTCAGTCGCTTCCGATCCAGCTCCCGACCTCGAAAATCACTTCAGACTGTGAAACTTTGGCTCAAGAGACAAATCATGGTTAAAATTGGGCTAAAAATTGTGTGAAATTGCTCTTTGCACTGTCCACACTGCTCTGTAAAGGTTGAAGTGCTACTTTAGGTCAAGGTCCCCAACATCCACCCAAGCCTCTAACACACATTAACAGTTAAGTCTACAGTGTGAGTTTGTTTTCCATTCTTTTACACACACAGTTTAGCTCAACTTGGGCTTCAAATTAAAAATTTGAGCCATGTGCGACAGCACAAAGCAAACAACTGAGCACAAGGGAGGCACCTGGGTTCTTGAGCTGGGAGAAGCAGTTTTTGTTTTGTAAATAGGTGTTTTAAAGGCTTCCTAGTCCACCTTTCACAATAAAGAAAACTCAGATCACATGATTACCAATAAAATTTATAGTTACAGCCCTAGAAAACAGATAAGCTTGTCACAAGGTCACTGCAGGACCAACATCAGAGATTAATTAATTAAAAAAAGAAGAGAGAAGAAAAAAAAAAAAAAAATATATATATATATATATATATATATATAGAAAAGAAACAGATTCAAATTGTTTAAAAACAACCATATTGTTCTGACAAAAAATGGTCAATGGAACACAGACTTTTTACATGACTTCCACCTTCACCTACAGACAATCTCCCTGTGTAACTAGGCCATCACATAACAGCAAATGACACTTATCTCTGGGTACATGGCCAGGCGTACATGCCAGAACGCACAATGCATCACTGCCACTAATGGCAGTGGAATGGAATGACAATCATTACTAACTTGTTGGGCTGAAAGATTAATCTTTTTTTATTAATTTTTTTTTTTAAATCAAAATCGCAATTTGAAAGAGTACAATTTTCAAATCGCAAGAGCTGCAGTTTATAATAGTCTTAACAACAACACTAAACAACTAATAAAAATATACTCTCATGTTCTTAGCTAAAATAAGCCCCCTGCTTCAGTTCATACCCCAATAATAAACAACTGCAGTTTAAATTGCAATCGCAATCATAACATGGGTCAGAAAAATTACAATGAAATATCTTCCCAAAATCATTCTGCCGTACTTACATGAACCAACCAAATTTACTGAAACAGCATCTTTATAAAAAAAAAAAAAAAAAAAAAAAAAAAATGAAAAAAAATCAACTAATGAAAAGTCCTGGTCTAACCAACCATAACAGGCTCTTACAACCACAGACTACTATATTTGCCAAATAAGTTGAACAGGGCCAAATCTCCACTGTTGCTTATCCAGACCAGGTATTTAATTCAATGCTGTTGCAGTCCTGACTTAATCATGAGCCGCAGGGCAGCATGTTCCACAGTTCTGGTCCTTAAACACTCCTGCTCTGCACATTGAGGCGTTTTGCCTGCACCAAACAAACTGCTAAGTTGAAGGGAAATTCCAAGGATTTTGGACATAATCCAATCACTGAAATTCAGAGTGGTTTGACGTGAAACAGCACACTGTAAAGAAACATACTGACTCAGATTTCTTTATAGTGGTGGCAATGGACTTTTCTTTAAATATTGTTTTGCCTTAAAACATCTTTCATGTACTTTTCCTACATGAACAGCTTTTTTTAAAAAATTGTTTTGGGTCAAGACTCTCAAAACATTGTCAAAAAACAATGTCTCTGTATTTATAACTATATATCCCCTCATATAATACCTCTCTATGACGCTTTTAGAGGCATTAAATGCTTCAGAAGTCCATTTCCATCACTGCGAACATTTCGGTTGTAGTAACTTTCTCTAATACAAAGCACTTCACACCAAACCACTTACTATTTACAACGAAACAATTCAATTATGCCCAAATTTTGAAAAAGTTTTTTTTTTTTTAAATTCCCCTTTAATCACAGACACGCAAACTTGTGAGCAGTGAAAACGATGACAAGATCATAACCCACCACCTGTATGAGGGTCTCCAAGGAGAAAACTGTGGTGACTGAAGGCTAGACTTGCCTTAATAGACTTCCTTCCTTAACGTGTGTTCGCACGCAATGCACTGAAGATTTTATGATGTGATTTGCATTTTGCTCCATTTAAATGAAGCAAATAAACAGAAATTGTGCCCTAAAATTAGCATTAAAAATCCGATTAAAATGTGTTCGACACTATCTGTACGATCCTGTTCAGCATGTATAATAATTAGACAGCGTTATGTGTGAGTGTGGAAGACATTTTACACACACACACACACACACACACACACACACACACACACAGACACATTTTCTAAGCTGCTTCTCCCTCATGGTCGTGTGGTTGGTGGGGGTTGCGGGTTTGCCCATTGCAGGGCAGCATTTTCCTCTCCTCCTATATAAATGATAAGTGTACTTACAGTGCAGCAGTGGTTGATGAATCGTGCCAGGTTGCCACACTTCGTGGCATCGATGATGGTGTCGTGATCGACACGGAACAAGTAGCTGCTTCCGATTCCTTCCTGAGCATAGCGTTTCTCTCGATGGTCAGCCACCATCTGTCAAGAGATTAACAATAAAGCATAAACAAGAGAAGCAATACACTTTTCTGTTTTGAGGATTCCACTTCTTACGAGGGCTGCATAATTATATTGTTAAATGTTTTTTGCAATATTGATATTGCAGAAGACCTCAATATGCACGTGAACCCCCCAACTACAAAGCTAGACTTTTTTTTTTTATTACATGCTATGAGAAACTACTTCTTATAGCATATATGCTTCTCAAAGATGGCTTGCTTCTCAAACCTCTTCTCATAGCAAATATGCACCTCAAGATGCTCCAGAGGAGTTTCTCTGTGTTTTGATAAATCAGATTATACATTCCTAAATTATATTAATGAAACTCCAGGGTAAACCAACTCAACGTTTAGCACAAGGTAATTTAACGGCGGGTTCAATCAAATGTCCTCATGGGCCGAGTTCGGACAGCCCCGATCTAAAGCATCCGTCACAACCCTGAGATCACGTTACCAACATTTAACTGGGCGTCTCTTCATGGCACTAGACACTGACGACACATAAGTCTCACAGGCATCTGGTTTGTGAGTTAATGTTCTTAAAATTGTTTGTGCCCCACCTGTTCCCATATTACATATCACTTTCAAGTCCCCAGTACAGGAATTCGCTCGGAAATGCGTCATGACATAGAAGAAAAATTTGTTATGGTTTCCGATGTGCTTTGACAGATTTAAATCCGGTGCTGGTAGATTTTCATTTGCAACCAGCCTGACTCACCTAGAAATACCCAGGAAAAACAAGTGAGGAAACGAGGGCAGAGGGCAGCGGCATGGATGAGAGCACGTTGTCATGCTTGCTGGCTTCCTCTGCCTAAAACACCGGTCATCTACCTTCCTGCTGTATTCAGCTATGACCCAAAAAAAAATAAAATCATAAAAGCACCCCATCCAGACATAAATGCTGAGTTGAATTTAGCACAGATGTCTGTTGCGATCAACCACGTCCACAGCTTGGCAAGACCAAGCGCCTGTTTTTGAAATGGAAGAAGACTGGAGGAACTGTTTCTCCTCTATCTGTTTTAACAACGTGACTTGGGGCACATTTGGAAATTCTTCATCAGGTCTGGACAAATACATACAGACTTGATCAGAACACGTATAGCTGGCTGCATATCATTGTGTGAAAATGCCATGGTGAAAGGACCAATGGAGATACTCCAAAACCACATCAAATAAAATTTCTTTAGACAATTTCTAATTTTTACACAGGCCAGATTTTTTATCCCCGGGACGTTAAATTCAAAACAGTGATTGTGCACAAAAATATGCAGTTCTTTGTACAGGATGCGTTATTTGTACTTGGTCAACAAAACATGTAATTTGACAAAGTTCGCCCAAACTTGTACTTGTGACCGTATACAACAATAATTGTTAAGTAAACATCCAAACTTGCCAAAACTCTTGGATCTGACACAGGGCTGCCACAAGGCAATTTTCTGAGCCCTTTATTCTTCACCTTTTTCACCTTCGACTGTATAGTCAGAGGGAGCTCCAATTCCAGCATAACGTTTAACAACGATACCATAATTATGGGCACAATCTCCAATGATGACAGCCTACAGGGGGGAATTACGACTGGATGATGAGTGGTGTCAGTGTTGAAACTGTTTCTCAGTGTCAGCAAACATGAAGGACTTGTCATTGACTTCAGGAAACACAACACCCATGTCAATGCCAAAAGAGAGGGTCAGCAGCCTTGAGTTACTGGTATCACTGATTGTAAGGAAGCTGTTCTTGTCAGGGACATGCATGCACGCACGCTGATACTGTAAGTGGCAATGCTGGCACCTGGTGAAGGGGTGTGCCCCAACACATCATTTAAAAGGACGCAGTACAACGTTTCGGTGACGGGAAGGGAGATCCTGAGAAAAATTACAGCTTCAAAAGGATCAGTTTCCTGACTCGTCTTCTTTTGGGATGTGCATCCAACTATGATCGTCGAGTGCCCTTCCAAGAGTGCAAGCTACAGCCAGTGAAGGGAAAAAGTGATTTGCCTTTGCTTAATGTCTAGGCTTAATCTTTTAGGTGACAGCTCTGATGTTGAGATGTTTAAAAAATAAAAATAAAAAACAGAAGCACAAAGGAGAGGCATACATTTGAAAAGAACACCCAAATAAATAAATAAATAATAAAAATAAATAAAAAAACACTTATGATGATAAGGATCATTTTACGTGAATCACTTTTGCGCTTACTCATTTCGGCCCACCAAATACTTTTAAGAAACATTAACACGCCAAGGGAACTGCCAGAGCACACAGTTTCAGTCTCCAGGTAAACTTGCTCTTCTCAGGGGAAGGTCTTAATGATTTTTACATGAAAAAGGTGCAGACTAAAATACAGGGTCACTAACCAAGTCACCACAGAAGACTGATTTAGTGCATTAAATTCAACCACTATGTAAATACAATAAATCAGACGTACAACAAATCAATATGTTCAACAATTCCAGACAAAAACAAAATGATAGCTGCCTGGTTGGTTGCAAACAATGATTATTTCACACATTTGCACCTTTTTGCACCTTCTTTTAAAAAGCTAAGAAAGAAAGAAATCTGAATATGAGAAAATGAAAAACTTCACCTCTCACTTTTGCCCTTCGATTCCAATTTATTTCTGCTCCTCAAAGATTCTATTTATCAGCACCATAAGCACTGGCTTCCATTAACTAGTGTTAATGTTCACCAGCCCTAGAAGCAGCGCTAAACATTTAATCTTATGAAAATTTTATGAAACACTAAATCCTTTTGTTTGGCCAAATCAATTAGATTCTTTAAAACTCTCCTCTTATCAGCGGTAATCACACCGTCCCTTTTCCAACAGTAAAAGCACTTTAAATCTATGAGTCACAGGAATGACATTAATCATTCCAAAAATTCAATTTTTAAAGAAAGTGGTGCATCTTTATACATGCACAAAGACAGTATTATGAGCAGGGCCTAGGTAGATAGTTATGTAGCTTGATGCGATTTATAGCACAATACTCCTGGTTCCCAAGAGCTCCTCATGATGGAGGGGATTTCAAGGTACACTGCCTCTGTAAGACCACCAGACAACAGGCACACAATTCTGTCTTTCACCTAGCAGATGGCGTTAGACAATACATACATGGACCACAAATATAGACAGTTTCTAGGCTCAGGCCATCAGGCTGCTCGGTAACATGGACTGTAACAGACGACTATATTTGAACTCTATTTTTCATCACATTTAAGTGTGTCGATCCATGTATGCTGCATTTATTACGGCTGCTTTCACACCTAGTTTGTTTACTGAAGCCTGCACCAGTGTTTGCACCAGGTTTCTGTGATACAGCATCTTTTATCTTTAGGGTTTCTACACTGCAATGGCTAAAACAGACCAAATTACATATGTGGGTGTGTTTTTGCTCCCTCGTTTGGTGTGGTCAATCATAAAAACATATCAGTACATAAACAACCACCAGCAGCAAACTGAACCATGGTTCACTTGGAAGTGAACAGCGTCATGGAACATCAGCTCAGAGTACTTAAGGGTTCACACCTGTCAAAACACACAAAACTAAAGAAAACAGTTCCACTGGTCCACACCAAACAAGGCAGGTGTTTGTTTTATTATAAAATGCGTAGTTCCAGGCCTAAAATCTGACTGGCTGAACCGTGTCACCACATGCTCACCCATGACCGCCTCACAGCAACTGAATTGTGCATTACTGTGCCACAACATGGGAAAAAAAACCCATTATACTGTTAAAGAAATAATCTTTGTCGCTCATGCTGCTCGCATGGACAACCGAGTGTAATGATGAAGTAAGGACTTTTGTTTTTTTGTTCAAAATGAGGGGCAACTAATGTTCTTAACTAGAACTGGGCTGGTCAGCTAGCTAACAGGCTAAAAGAGCCAAAAGCCTAAACAACTCCATCTTTAATATCGTCATTAATAATGATTTGATTCAGCCCCAGTGTGAGAAGAGGGTGCTGTGCTAAATAACTCTGTGGCAATTTGGTGACCAAAAAAAACAGCTTTATTTACATTAAGCAGGGCTGTGTTATCATATATTCACTGTTACACCTCATAAAATAAAATAAAATAAATAAATAATGAAATGACCGCAAACATACTGCAGTGGCCGACCACGTTCTTTTCCTGATAGTTGCTTGGCAATGACACCACACTACAGGAACTACCTTTCTTGCCAGAATACTTATGTCGATTATTATTAATAAAATAATTATTTTTAGAAAATTTGTGAATTTTATTTTTTGTTGGCTATAGGTTTATAAAAGCAATTACTGCGATTTAAGCCACTCCTTAATTTTGCTGCATCAAAAAATGTATCGTCTTGAGACACCAAACCAAATGATCAATTTTGTGAGTCTTCACAGACACACTTATTGTCAGGGATGCACATAACTGGTACGCAGGTACGCATGCGCGACAAAAATTAGCAACGCGTACTGCCACTTGGGTCACTACCGCGCTCTTGCGTACTGACGATCCCTCCTGAAATATTTCACATGACTGCTCAAGTCGCCAGTGTACATCGGTAAATGTTGGTAATTATAGTCAAACATGTCTAAGAAGAAACAGACAACAGTAAGCAGCTTCTTTGGAGTTTCGCCCCCAACTAAGAAACAGCAACTGGAGCCAGAGCCGAAGAAAAGACTTTTTTCGGAGAAGTGGCTGCAAGAAGTGCCGTGGCTTGAGGCTAATGATGAGCGAACAGAAATGTGGTGCAAGATTTGCCGTGCCCATCCACAGCTAGCAGACAAAACAGGTGCATTTTATAAAGGGTCGAAGAATTTCAATCATCCGTTATTTAACAAACACGAAAAGAGAAAGGAACATGCCACTGTGGCGCAAGCCATTGCTAATAAACAAGCTAGCCGAGAAGACATAGCAAGTCGTCCACTTAGCAGATGGCGAGACAAGCTTACTGATCAACAAAGGCAAGCCCTTTTTAACGTTTTTCTCCTTGCTTTCCATAAAGCGAAACACACCCGTCCCATGTCGTCATTTGCGAAGGATATTCCGTTGCTGAAGCGGCTAGGAGTTAATGTTGGGACTGCTTATCATTCACGTGAAGGGGGCACAAGGATTATGCAGAGCATAGCGCATACCATCAGCAGGGAGCTACGAGCAAAGTTGCAGGCTGCTCAGTTTTGGGGACTGCTTTTTGACGGGTCCGAAGACATCACAAAAACTGAGCAGGAAATCGTGTACATTGTGTCAGTATCCACCAATGGAGAGTTTTCGTCAGACTTTCTCGGATTGGTCGAATTGGGTGCCGACCGCACCGCACAGGCAATAACAGACGGGCTTGTAAAACTTTTTCAGGACGCATGCTTGGACGACTGGAGAACAAAGTTGGTCGCTGTGTGCACAGACGGCGCAGCTGTTAACGTCGGGGTGTACAACGGCGTTGTGCCAAAACTAAAGGGACTAGTTGCGATTGGAGACAATCTTGTGCACATTCTGTGCACTGCACACACGCTGGAGAATTGCGCAAAATCAGCTGACCGCAAGGTTCCGTACTGCAACACCTTCAATCAGTCTGTGGTCAGGCTGCTGCAGTTTTATTTACAGAAAGGTGGTGCGAAAAAAACGGCTGCATTGCAGAAGCTATGTGAAGAAAATGGGATCTCCTTTGTGAAATTGGGAAAGTTTCATAATATTAGGTGGTCTGCATGGCGGCACGAAGTACTGTTAAAAATATCAAGACTATTGCCAGCCATTAAAATGCAATTGGCTACAAGTGATAACCCTGACTTGCAGCATATCTGCACAGAGCGTTTTCAATGCTTTCTAACACACATGGTTGACATTGGCAACATTTTGAAGACCACATCAATCAGATTTCAGAAAGAAAAGCTGACCATAGGGGAATGTAAGGACGAACTCATGGTGGCCATTGGGCAATTCAAACTTATGCTTGATGCTGGAGACCATAGTGCACAGACTGTTTCTAATGCTGAGGCTGACATAGACAAGACAGACTTACTCAGTGCGTTAATTGAAGAGTTTGAAACTAGATATGACTCCCTTAAGTCATGTGATCACTTCTTAGTATTTGACCCTTCAACCTGGCCTCAGGAAATGCAAGGCCTCCACAGTTTTGGAAACACAACAATTTGCAACATTCTCCAAAAATACGAGGCCATCTTGCAGCTCAATAAAGACATCACTCTGACAGAATGGATGCGCTTAAAGCAGGCAGCAAAACGGCTGGGAGCATCTTCTGTGTATGACCTAGTCCAAATAGTAAATAATCCAAGTAACCCGGATGCTTACTCCAACATCAAAGAGCTGGTTAAGCTGTCTCTTGCACTGCCTTTGAGCAGTGCAGCTTGTGAGAGAGGTTTTTCACATCTTAACATAATCAAAAACAAATACAGATCCCGCCTGTCACATGCTCGTCTCTCAGCCCATATGCACATCCACCTGTCAAAGGAGACCACAGAGACATTTAACCCAAAGCCAGCTGTTGACCTGTGGATGGAGACAGCCAACCGGAGGCTCAACCAAGGGCAAGGAAGTACATCTATAGCAGCAGCATCATCTGAGGAGGACAATGGGGGCGACAGTGCGGTGGATAGTGAGGAGGACTTTTAAGACTTATCACGGATGAGGTGAGTACCAAACACTATTTGCTGGTACTCACATGAGTAACTCACTAAAAAAGTTATGTGCACCCCTGCTTATTGTGTATAACTCTACTGCATAAAAAGCATCAGTTTTACCTGTCGGATGTTTTGGCCGACATACTCAATAACCATTTCATCCGCTGCGATGGGCTCCATGGCAAATAGGCCCCACTCGTGGATACGACTGCGACCGAACCGCAGCTTCTTCTTGCGGAACTGCACACAGAAATGAAGAGAGCAGAAATTAAACAAAGGAATGAAAGACAAAAAGGGAAGCAGACGGGATTCAGGAGAATTTAAAGAAATTCAGGTTAAACAGTGACTCCTTACTCCATAAAAGGCAAGCAAATGTTAATGGTTTCCTATTAAAGGAAAACTTTTCACTGCACAGCTACTTAACATTGTGCATGTTTTGTTTTGCTGACACACATCAGCCAAAAAAAACAAAAAAGCAAAAAGCAGAACATTACGACTACAAGTAAAAATGAAAGGTCAAGAGAAGAACAAGTGAACAATTCTCAGCATTAACACGTCCCCGATCCATAAATAAGTCAGCGCAATCCAAAAATAGCTGTGCCTGTTTGCACACATAAGGGCTGAGTGTGAATAACTCTGTTCACCTTAAAAGTAAAACAGATGGTCGCTGGGTTTGTATGAAGAAACACCGTTCCTTAAATCAGATACTGATGCAAGTAAGCTACAAAATAAATTACACTGCTGTAATCACATCAGTCTGACAAACAGTCAAGGTCATAGCAGGAGATTTCACCTTGAGCTGGTTGAGTTTGAGCAGGTCTGAGTCCATGACTGCAGGTGTGCCGATAGCACTGAGGAGACGCCTTTGCTCAGAGCGCCTCTCAGACAGCAAACGGTTCGAGCCCTGAGGGGGAAAAAGAAGGAGTGTATAATTCAGTGCTTTGCTTTGCTGTACTATACAAATGTAACTACACATTTAATTACAAAATGAGTCACAGAATAAATGACATTACTTTTGTTTTACATTCTGTAATGTTAGTCACACCTCTTATAACTTCAGCATGAATGAGCAGAGCTAAACTGCTGCAGACATAATGTAAAAGATATTGTACATGTAATGCATGTAATATAGGTAAATGTTATTTGTTGTGACATCAAAGAAAAAGTTCATTCAAAACAATTTTTGCAACCTAGTCTCCATATGTGGACCATGTGGACTGGGGAGTAAACAGCACACTTCATAAGTGTTTACATACCATATCAAACTTTCAAGAAAATAAGTAAGAAAAAAAAAACAGCTTTCCATGATATGGGCTTTTCCAAACAAGGTGGGGAGTATTAAATTATATTGTATACTTTATAAATGTATAAATTATATTGTATGCACTCCCTAAAGAAGTGGCACAATGTGAATGAGGTTAATGCTATAAATACAAGGCTTATTATTCAGTAATGCATCTTAACATGTATTCTTCAGTTACTCCAATGAATTACTTGGCTACAAATATGGAACTAATGTACAAGTTCTGTATTTATGAGGCTAAGGCACTGGCACCTAAGGGAAACGTTGCACCTAAGGGCACTGGCACCTAAGGGAAAAGTAAAATACCGCAATGTCAAAGTCCATAGCTTCCTGCACAGCCTCAGGGAGGTCCAGGTCCAGGTATACGTCCTTCTCCTTGCGGCTGATGGCATAGTAGCCCTCGCTACGGGCGCAGCCTGTGACGTGCTCTCTCAGCTGCCCGACTGCTGCTTTCTTCTTACGCCGTGGATTCGGGATGTTGGTAAGTACAGAGGTGGGTTAAGGGATGTAACTTATGAGAGAATTAACATGGTAAAGTCACGACTGAACACTTGCAGTATTTGTCCATTTGCAAATACCTTGCGGGCCATCTCATGTAAAACAACTGAGAATTACGAGTGAAAAAGAAAATGCCCAAAACATCTGTGTTATGTTAATGTTAATTAGGGATGACAAATTATTCATAACCGTAATAATCTTAAATCGTCTTTGAAAGTTCTAAGAACTGGCTACACTACGCTCAGCGTTTAAGTCCAAAAAAGTGGGTGCTTAGAGCTTGGCTTATTGTTTAAATAAGTAATTCATTGAAAAAGAAAAAACACATTTAAATCAATGACATTGTTTGATGTTTGTATACATATATATACACACACACATACATATCCACTTAGTGCAAATTAATATAAGCTGGTTCAATTGATGGCCTACAAAAAGGTGTCTCATTACCAAGGTGCCACACAAGAAACATCTCATGACGGGTAAAATCAGTTAGCTCTCTCAAGACCTTTGCAACCCCATTGTTGCAAAACATACTGATGGCATTGGTTACAGAAGAGTTTCTAAACTACTGAAGGTTCCAGTGAGCACTGTTGGGGCCAAATCCGGAAGTGGAAAGAACATCATTTCACCATAAACCGGCCACGACCAGGTGCTCCCTGCAAGAGTTTAGACAGGGGAGGGAAAAGACTTATCAGAAGAGTTGTCCAAGAGCCAAGGACCACTTGTGGAGAGCTACAGATAGACCTGGAATCAGCAGGTACAATTTTTTCAAAGAAAACAAGTAATGCACGCAACCGTCGTGGCCTGTCTCCACGCTCACCACTGCTGAAGAAAAAGCATGTTGAAGGGTGTTAAAGTTTGCTCAACAACATTTAGAACAGCCTGTGAAATACTGGGAGAATATAGTCTGGCCAGATGAGACCAAAATTTACCTATTTGGATGCCATAATACACATCATCATGTTTAGAGGTCAAAAGGCACTGCATATCACCCCAAAACACCACACCAACAGTGAAGTTTGGAGGTGGGAACATCATGGCGCAGCATACGGTACTGGCACGCTTTATATAATTGAAGGAAGGATGAATGCACAAATGTAAAGAGACATTCTTGATAAAAATCTGCTGCCACCTACCAGGAGGATGATGAAACGAGGGTGGACGTTTCAGCAAGAAAATGATCCCAAACACACAACCAAGGAAACTTTCAGTCGGTTTCAGAGAAAGAAAATAAAGCTGCTAGAATGGCCCAGCCAATCACCTGACCTGAATCCAACTGACAATCTATGGAAGGAGCCCACGGAACCTTGTGGATTTGAAGTGTTTGTATGGAAGAATGTGCCAAAATGACACCTGAGCAATGCATGCGACTAGTTTCTCCACACAGGAGGCGTCTTGAAGCTCTCACACCTCAGCAATGCATGCGACTAGTTTCTCCATACAGGAGGCGTCTTGAAGCTCTCACACCTCAGCAATGCATGCGACTAGTTTCTCCATACAGGAGGCGTCTTGAAGCTCTCACACCTGAGCAATACATGCGACTAGTTTCTCCATACAGGAGGCGTCTTGAAGCTCTCACACCTGAGCAATGCATCGCGACTAGTTTCTCCATACAGGAGGCGTCTTGAAGCTCACACCTAAGCAATGCATGCGACTAGTTTCTCCATACAGGAGGCGTCTTGAAGCTCACACCTAAGCAATGCATGCGACTAGTTTCTCCATACAGGAGGCGTCTTGAAGTTCTCACACCTGAGCAATGCATGCGACTAGTTTCTCCGTACAGGAGGTGTCTTGACGCTGTCATCACCACCAAAGGCTTTTGCATGAAGTATTAAATAAATTTCAGTAAGCATGTTCAATACGTTTTCCCTGTCTCACTTCTCATTATTACACAATTTATGGACATCAATGGGTTCATTTCTTTGCATGTGTGGATTGGAAGGGTTGTTACAGACATCTGGTGAGAATTTCATTTCAATAGCACCTTTAGAAATATTTTCACTTAGAAAACTTATAATAAATAATAATTATTTTACCTGCTGTACACACACACACACACAGACACCTTAACTTATTAAACTCACCCCTTCTAGCCTTAATGTAAGATTTTCTAACTTATTGTTGGATGCAAAAGCTTCACATGGAATGACCATCTGCATCCATCATTTTTAGGGAAGGGGGGGGCAAATAAACAAAAACAAAATAACCTTGTAGAAACTTTTGGCTTTTTCCATTCCTCAGTGACATTTCCTACCCATCATTCTTCTCGTACCCCACTCACTAACACACCCAGGTCATCAGGCCACCATTCACAGAAAGGATATCAGGGTGAGGGACCCAGTGTGTGTCGTTGAGCCAGTCCGTGTTGTGGTCATCCTGCAGCAGCTTCTCGTAGGTGCTCCTAAGCAGTCTCATGTCCTCAAAGTCCAGCCCAGCATTCCAGATGTCATAGAGGATGGTCATCTGCTCAAACTCACTGCGATGGTCAAATGTGTGCAGCAACTCTGGCTCTGCTGGCAGCACTGGGGCCTGCTTGGGCCTCCTCTGCGTGGACGGGGTTACTCCAGCTTCCTGAAGGAAGAGCCGCTCGCTTTTTCTTACCTCCTCATGTTCAAACTCGATGGATTCATCCAGACCAAAGTCAGAGTAGGCTGAATCAGAGCTGGAGCTGGAAAGCTCACCCGACTCCAACTGCTCCACATCCACGTCCTCCTCCAGGTCCTGACAGCAGAGAGGGCAAAGGCAGCGTTGGTGGGGGGAAAAAAGGACAAGCTGTGGACATCATACAAGCTGGGGTTGCACAGTTTAGAATTATAGAGTATTTCAAACAAATACAAGTACAAGTCAGAGGAATCTACTGTTATTCCAAAAGCCTCCACAGCTAAACAAGGACAGTAGAAGAGAGTGAGCTGCTTTACCTCTTTTTCAGAATGGAAATGTAATGTGTCATATCTTATATGTTTACATAAACCATCTTTGTGTAAAACTCAACTGCTCAACTGCTAAGAAAGAAAGCACACTGGTGGTACAAGACCAGTTGGACAGGCTTGGCTGCAGCTGTGGTGTCCAGAACGCAGCTCGCAGTTACACTGCATGAAATGCATCATGACACATTTTTGAACACAACTACAAGTGAAACCCCGTCTGCGTAGCCCAAAGTGTCTGCGTTCACGTCTTGCGTGAACTGTGTTTTGGGCCTAAGCGATCAGTTACCCTTTATTGTTACTTGATCAATAATTAACTCTTATCGATCCAAATTTCACTCTGAATGTGCTCCAGCGCTGTCAGAAACACACTGCATAATAAAGGAAGCGTTGTGCATACATCATATAGCGAAAGAAAACAGGACCACACAGAAAGCTCTGGTCCTACACGCTTAGAAATGATGGTTCTTCAGTAAAGAAAATGCATAAAATAAATGCTATATAGAAGCATGAACACTGAAAGAAGCTTTTGCATGATTAGCGGGTTCTTTGCATTATGAAAAGGTTTTTTAGATTGATGCAGAACACGCTGTAGATGATTCTATGTAAAACCTTTTTGAAGAGGTTCTATATACACCAAAAGGGTTGTATCAGTTTGACATCAAAACAAGAGTAGAACCCTTTTTGGTGCTACATACATCCATCTACAGCACATTCTCCATCAATCTGAAGAACACTTTTACAACGCAAAGAACCCATTAATCATGCAAAGGGTCCTTTGTTTTTAGGGTTCTGGAGAGCGCACACATTAAAATGGATAAAACAATTTTACTGATCATGTTAACGTGGCATAACTCCTCTGCTGGCAGATTTAAACAAGTAGGTTTCTTTTTCTGGGACTGTTCTTGGCTGTGTTCACATCCTTAATTAGCTGATTAGTTGGATTAAGTAAGAGCTGGGAAAACAATATCGGAACAGAAACACTGACTTAGATCATTTCTTTAGCTGCCAGCAAATAATTATGTCAACATAAACAACTTCATGGATGCCAATGCACTATTAAGCAAACGCTAATCATGAACTGACAGCATATAAAACTCAGGCAGACAGTGAAACCAGGCACCATACTGCAGCACTTAAAATGAGCAAAGGCGCATGGAGACATATGGTGATACACAAAAGCACCACTGGTCAACATTTCCGTTACTGTGAATGGTTAAGAACAGATCTCCAAAAGGCATAAAGATAAAACATTCTTTTAAACATTTTAAGCAAGATTAGTGTATTATTTTTGTGAAAAAAGAAAGGTGTTCCTAAACTTCTGCATGGTGCCCCTAGAGATCTGAGCTCTCAGACAACATTCACCAAGGTCTCAGACCTTAATTGTCTTCTTAGGTCTGTGGCTTATTGACAAGTATCGTTAGGAAAGGCCAAAGCTTTACAAAAACACTTCACTCCTCACGCCTTGTCCTAAAAATCATCAGCCACTGTCTCCTCTAAGCAGCTTCCTAGCACTCTGAAGATTAAAATAATTCATGTCTACAAAGCAGAAGAAGGCTTTAAGAAGACAGCAAAGCATTTTCAGGTTGTCTTTTCCTTAGTTCGTAAGGTAATTACGTAATGGCACTTAATAAGGATGGTAAGATCAAGTTGTGATCTGAAATACTTTCCAAAAGAACTGCTTGCAGGCCATTCAAAACCCCTGTTTGACTGCAAAAGATCTTCAAGAAAATTTAGGAGACTCTGTGGTAGAGGTTTTGTTCACAAAGAGCAAAGGCATGTTTGGAGTAAAAAGCATGCAAAATTTCATGAAAAGAAGACCTCTCCAATCGCTAAGCAAGGCATGTTGCAGCCAGTGGCACAGGGACTATTTCACTGGTAGAGGGAAGAATGAATTTGATTTAAACAAACAAAACACCGTCTGCACAGTCTGTAAAAAGCTGAAGATGAAAAAAAAGAATGGCTTTTACAGTCAGATAACGCACAAAAAACACAATGGACTACATCAAGAGGCACAGGCTGAAGGTTTTGCTATGGCCCTCACAGTTCCCCAACCTCAAAAGTGCAGAGCATGCACAATGGCCAAAGGATCTTACAGAACTAGAAGCCTTTTGCAAGAAAGAATGGATTAAAATACCCCAAAATGAGAACTGAAAGACTACAAAATCGATTAAAAGCGGTCATACTTGCCAAAGGAGGTTTTTCTAAGCACTGACCACAAGGTTTCAGGTCTTTTTACTTTGTTATTATGACACCATAAAAGACAGAAATAAAAAAGTAATCTTGATTAAAATATTAAAGAAATGTGTCTTCTTTAACTTCACGCCTTTTGGAAATTAGGTTCTTTTACTCGCTTCTACTATTCACACTAGCAAATTTTAATCAGGGGTGCCCAAACTTTTGCATGCCACTGACACAGAAACGGCACTGCATCCACAGTCTTGTTTCAACAGGCCACAGGTTGAGGTTGAAAACTTGTGAAACTTTGCGTATTATTTCTTAAGGAAAACACATCCACACACCTCTAACTTCCCTTTTCTCTGTTTCTTGCTTTGTTCCTCCTTCTGCCTCTTGGGGAGTTGCACATCCACATTCTCTTTATCTTTCTTAGTCCTCTTTTTACTCTTCCCTTTCTCCAGCTCCTCCCTCTTGAATGACCCTTTCTTTTTGGAAGCAGGACTGAGAAACTGAGCCTCAGCCGAGTCACTGGCCTCACACACAAGACCCATTCCAGGGAGGCTTCCGTAAAGTTCGGATGCGTCCCCTCTGCCCATCTGGGCATCTCCGATCACCTCCTCCGGAGCCTCCTGCACACCATGCTGGTTGAGGTCCGCGGGGAGTAAGACAGTGGAGTCCTGTTTTGTCCTCTTTTGGGTAGAAGGAAGAGGAGAAGGAAGGAGGAGAGCAGGATATTTGGAGTAATTGTGTTCCTGCAGGACGAACATGCCTTCTGGGTCCAGCAGAGGGTGCCGAGGGTGTGGAGCAAACAGATCTCCCTCTTCCTCCTCCAGCTTGTGCTCTTCAGCCTCATCTGAGGTTTCCGTCTCCTCAGAGTCTACATCCGCATCTGGGTCCATCTTCAAAGCTACGTCGGCCAACACAGACAGGTCAGGTGGAGGTGCTGTGGCCAGCTGTAGCAAACTGGAGGCTCCTACCTGCTCCCTGAGCCGCTGCCTCTGCTCTAACTGTTCCTCTTCATCCTCCTCCTCCTCCTCCTGCAAAACAGGGTGTAACAAGGAAGCAGGGGAACCAGACTGGCTGACTGTTCTGGGGCGGCCACGAGGCCGACCCTTCTGAGTGGGCGTGGTTGGGACAGGGACTGGCTCCTCGTAAGCAATTCGGACCAGAGAAGCATGGTCCAGTGGTAGGTTTTGCACAGTAAGACACACAGGAGTGACAGGCGTTTTGGGGGAGTCTTTGCCTGCACCACGTCTGGAGGGAGACTTTGCAGGGGGTGTCTGCGGGGACTGATGGGGGCCTGGACTTTTCCTGGGCTCCTCTGGCCGGAGGGAGCGCACAGGAGGAGGGACGGTGAGAACGGAAGTAGGGGACTGGGGAAGGGCACTAGCCTCGCCCGGGGAGGAGGCAAATGGGCGGAGCATTGGGAGAGATTTGGAGGACAAAGGTGGAGTAGCAGCGGTGAGTGTGGCTCCAGGAGAGGCTGCTGTGAGCACATCTGGAGGCTGAGCTTTGACAGGAGAAAGGAAGAGAGATTGAGAGGGAGCAGGAGTTGCAGGTGGAGACAGTGGCCCAGTCGGGGGCTCAGGGGTAGGTTTGACCTCATTCTCCTCCATGGAGAAGGACACGGTCTTGCGCCGCTTCTTGAGAGGAGGCAAGATGGGAGATGAAGGGCGAGGACAAGGTGGAGACGAAGGCCGCCGATCTGTGGGCCCAGCTTTGGTCGTCTCTTCTTCTGTATTTAGAAAACAAGACAATTAAGTGAGAGGAAAAAGAGGAAACAGGGTTTTCCAACAAGCTTGATGTAAAATCTGAAAGCATGTATGGGATTCTTTAGCGTACCCGGTTTAACCTCCACAGCAGATGATTGGTCGATGCTTGCTTTTTCCCTGTAAGAAACAAAAAACGTCACTTTTTCATACCAATGTCTCCTCACTTTACTCATAAGTCAATCAAATAAAATATATACATACTTTTCTTCTTTTTCTGTGTCCAGTGCCACGCTGTCCATTGTAGACTCATCCACCGTATCCAGCCCCTCACTTTCCTCTGCCCGCTCCACTTCCTCATCTTCTTCATCTGAGGACGAAGATGAAGAGGAGGACGAAGAGGAGGACGAGCTCTCAGAAGAAGAAGAGATGCTCTCATCATCACTGTCTGCACTGAGGGCTTCATCTAGCCAAAAAAGAGAAGAAAAAAAAAGTACATATTATATATAAAATATCACGTTAATTCATAGAAATTTAAAACATTTGAATGTTTACATTTTTAAATTTGACAGCAACTTACCCTCTGACTCATCTTTCTCACTGTCATCATCCTCCTGTGAAACACAAAACAATGCTCAAAACAGCACATCACTGACAGTTCTTTACACTCAAGCAATATAACGCCAAAAATGTGATCTTTATAATAGCTAAATGGGCCTGACATGAACTACTTTCCAGAAAAGATTAGTATCCAAGCACACGCTGTGCACTGCTGCCACCTAGCTTTCACTCCATGCAACAACCCATATTACTGGCTCCTAGTTGGCACACAAATGGAATTTTCTGCAAGTTTTGATGCTGAATGTGAAATCCAGCCTTCGCAAATGTTATTTTTTTAAACATGCCTAGAAAACATGAGAGAAATATTGAAAATCAAAAAATGGAACTGATAGACAGCTGTTTTTTTTTATATATTGTGGTCACATCAGAACACAGAACCAGGTGTGCCAAAGTTGTATTCCTATGTTTTTACCTGCAATGACAAAAATGCATTAACATTTTTTTTGCTGACTAACTGTAATGTTCCATCCATTTAATCAATAACAACATATCCTGATATCTTCCACATAAACAGCAGAGGATGAGAATATTTTCCACGAAATACACCAAAAAAAAAAAAAAAAAAAAAAAAAAAAATCTGTAAATTAAGAAAATCATGCTCCATAATGCTCCATCATGCTGGTCTCTGCCTATCCCCGCTCCAGACCCACCAGAAGACCATTACTGTGTGGCCCAGTGATGGTGACTCTGTGCTGCAGGACTGCTTCGAGTGCACAGACTGGCAGGTGTTCGGGGATGCTGCTGTGCATGATGGGGAGCTGGATCTAGAGGATTATAGATCTGCTGTCCTCGGATACATTAGCAAGTGTATTGAGGATGTCAGCAGCACCAGGACTGTGACATGCTACCCGAAACAGAAATCCTGGCTGAATCCAGAGGTCCGATCTCTGCTGAAAGTGAGGGATGCTGAAAGTCAGGGATGCTGCCTTCAGGTTTGGCGGTTCACAGAAACTCAGGAGAGCTAGACGTGAGCTGACGGCAGGCGCAAAGAGGGCCAAAGCTGCATACGCTCTGAAGATCCAGGGTCATTTTTCTTCCCAGGATCCACGGAGCATGTGGAAGGGCATCGAGTGCATCACAGACTACAACACCAGAGATGCACAGTGCACTAGGGACCCCTCACTGCCCAACGCTCTCAATAAGTTCTACACCGGCTTTGAGGACCCAAACACGCCCCCCAGCACCAGACTCGCTCCACCACCTGGAGAACAGCCCCTCAATGTGACTGAGGTGAGGAGGATCCTTAAGAAGATTAAAAGCTGCTGGCCCGGATAACATTCCGGGGCGTGTGCTGAAGCGCTGCGCAGACCAACTCTCCGAGGTGGTCCACACT
Source organism: Pygocentrus nattereri (assembly GCF_015220715.1). NCBI lineage: Eukaryota > Metazoa > Chordata > Actinopteri > Characiformes > Serrasalmidae > Pygocentrus > Pygocentrus nattereri. Next base: position 20,613,477 of record NC_051224.1, on the reverse strand, counting down.
GCCCTCACCCACCTGGAGAGTAAGGACTCTTACGTCTGTATGCTCTTTGTGGATTTCACATCTGCCTTTAACACCAGGATTCCCCAGACCCTGGCTTACACACACCATACACTTGGACTGAGCACCTCAGTCTGTAATTGGGTCCTGGACTTCCTGACAGGCTACAGTCTTGGAGGATCCACAACATCTCCTCCACCATCATCCTCCTCAGCACTGGCTCCCCTCAGGGCTGTGTGCTGAGCCCCCTCCTGTTTACACTGCTCACATATGACTGCTCAGCCGTCCATGCAGGCTGTCATATTGTAAAGTTTGCGGACGATACGGCAGTGTTTGGATACATCCCAAATAGTGATGAGTCTGGCTATAGGCAGGAGGTGGAACACCTGAGAGTTGGTGCAGTGAGAACAATCTCTGCATCATTGTGAAGAAAACAAAGGAGATGATTGTGGATTTCAGAAGGGGCAAATCGGCGGATCTGTAGTGGAAGTGGTCTCCAGTTATAGGTACTTGGGCGTACACCTAAGTAACAATCTTACCTGGAGTAATAACACTTCCAGCCTGATCAGGAAGGCACATCAGCGCCTCTACTTCCTCAGAAGGTTGAGGCGTGCTGGACTCGGGAGCTCAGTCCTCACCTCATTCTACAGATGTGTGGTGGAGAACGTTATGTGCTCCAGCATGACCGTGTGGCACGGAAGCTGCTCTGCAGCAGAAAGGAAAGCTCTGCAGAGGGTGGTGAAGGCTGCGCAGAGGACTGTTGGAGTCAGCCTTCCCACCACCATGGAAAAGGGCCACTGGCATCATGAAGGACCCCACTCATCCAGCACACACACTTTTTGTCCCGCTCCCCTCAGGTAGGAGGTTGCAGAGCATTACGAGTAAAACAACCAGACTGAGAAACAGCTTCTTCCCTGAAGCAGTAAGACTCTTAAATTCCATTTAGACATCACTGCAATGGCACTTCATGTCCACTTATTTATCTCTGCTGCTGTACTGAATCAGTGCCCCCACTATATCACCCCTAACACGTCACTTTATACATTACTAGTATTAAGATACTAGTACCTCGTACTCATGCTACTGTGTTTCATGCTGCTGTTATTTGCACCGTATTATTTATTGTTTATTGTTATTGTTTTGGGAGTTAACTGCGACCTTAAGTACACTATTTCGTTCCACCTCACGCACCACACATGATGCGAATGACAAAGCCTCATCTTATCTTAAAAAGGGATACTCAGAAATAAACATGCACCTTTTCAGAAGAAGATTCATCTGATGTCTCTTCTCCTTCACTGTCCAGGTCGTATGGTTTACGGGCCTTGGTTCTTTTCCTCCTGCGAGCTGCCTCTCTGTCGGGTGCCCGACTCTCCTCTGGTCGGCCTGCAATGTCGGGACCCTTACCCTGGAATGAGTCTGAGAGGAGAGACAGGATATTACGTCAAAAAGTGCTCAAGCTAAATAGAAAAGCAAACTAAAATCACTCTGCATACGTGTGAAATGTATGTAAGCCAAGACAAGAGGAGAGAGGAAGTGGGTTTCTGACATTCACGTCTTTCACTTTATATTTGATTTATCAGGCTAATGTAGCTAACAAATAAGAGAACCTTACACCCACCAGCCTGCAATATATCTGTTCCAACATATGAAGCCTCAGAAAAATGAAATATTGTGATACATCTTGTTACATTTCATTACCCACACTCAAGAATCAGCAATCTTGAAACATGAACAGTCAGCACTTATGCGCACTATAGACAACCGAATGACATACAACGTGCTTAGTTTTTACCCAAACCACCGATTTAAATCAAGGCACAGTGACTGTATAAAATCACGCATTTCAGGGCTGGAAAGTTCACCTTCGTCCTCTTCATCTGGTGGAGTGGAAGGTCTGGCTCTTTTCAGAGAAGCATCCTCTGCGAGCTCCTGAGGCTCTTTCCTTTTTACCTGGAAATAAACACCCCCATGAATCAGTCACTTTTGCCAGTTCTGCTTCACACTACTGTCAGCATTTTTCACAAAACAAAAGAACAAGTACCAACCCTGTATGAGGCCAAAAATTGCTTGAACTAAACTAAATCACCCACTTTAATCTTGTAAATCAGCATTACAGATTTTTTCCCCTTACATGCTTTCATCCTGTTTACGTTCAGCCAAAACTAAATTAAATCAGCAGCTTGTAATGTGATACAGCTGTTCATCGTGCATGTGCAGTGAGGACACAGACAGTCCAGTTCCTGTGGCAGGGTGGTCCAGCAATATCCTCTCTAGGTGAAATTTTTGTGATTTTATAAAAAACTTTTATAAAAGAATAAAATACACAAGTGACTACTGTAAATAACAGTCATCATAGTTCAATAACTATGCAAGTAAAAATTACTTAATGCTTACAGTAGTCCTCAAATCAAACAGACAAAAAAATATATATATAAAAAATCAAAGTTCAGACTCGACTGTAGTCGACTGTCTTGATAAACAAATTACATATAGTGACCTGTAAATGTGTGGCTGAATAATGACCGTGAACTGCTGTTGTGCTTTGGGGAGGGGAGTGATCCTCTCTCAAGAATTCTTCACTGGCAGATCCCTGACCCCCTCCTTCCCAAAATTAGAAACTCATCAAATCTACATGCTTCACGTGGATGGCACAATCATCACCCAATACTCTGCGATCCAAATTCTCCTGAAAATAGAACAGTTTGCAAGTATGATTCTTAATGAGAAGTGTGGTTTTCAGGTAAGTAAAGCCAAGTACCTTGAAAGATGGTAACCGCAGTGCCCCCCGCAGGGAGAAGCCCTCCAGGCCTCCACTCTTAGCCCAGTCCACTAGAGACATGATCGGCTCACGCGGCCGACTGCTCGTCGTCGTCGTCGCCGCCGCCGCAGCCGCCGTCGTCGTCGTCATAGTCTTCTCTTCCTTCTTTTCTTCCTCTCGCACCACTGAAACGCCTCTCATGGCTGTCTGGAAAGGCTGAGAGAAGAGAAAAGGAGTGGCTTGGTGAGCAGAGGAGTTCAAAGGTAAAATCAAATAAGAGACTTATGATATTTATTTGAATTACTCTCTCTATTGTTAGTTGCCGTGAATTCCCACCAACTGAAAGCATCTCTCCTATCAAACAGCATCAACCAATCCGTGAGCTCTATCTGAACTGCTGCTCTTGCAAAAAGTCATAAGGCAGCGGATGGCATTTCGACACCCAAGTTAAAGACGCCCACAGTTGACATGATCATGGTGTGCACACAAGTTTCACTAAAATGATGCATCACTCTAAGCCAGTCTCACCAGACACCCTTAGCATGTTTCCTCGACACGATTACTAACACATACAGGTGTTAGTCTCTGTCCCAGCAACAATTCAGTTCAACTATAATTCTTTAAGGAGCACTTCAATGCATCCTGAAACTTTAATCAGAATTCAATTTAATTCAGTTATTTTTGTTATGAATACGACTTTTAAAGGGCTCATATCACAGAAAATAAAATCTTCCTTCAATTTTTAATAAGAGTTTGACGACTGTCACTGTTAGTCTTAAATCATACCTTTCACTCCACAGTTCATATACAGAGATTAATCTGCACAACAGCCCCAATTGCATTCAGTTTTCATGACATCACAGAGACAGATTTAAACATTCATTTATGTAGTCTATAGCAGCTTAGTTCAATTCATGTTTAAGTTGCAAAGAGTATTTCCACCCAGACTCCTTTTAAAATAAGGCACAGTATATAGGAGCAAATCAGAAAAGAGCTCCTTTTATTACATCAGTTTCAAAAGCACAGTTAAACAAAAAACCCAGCCTGTTTAACTCTAAAATAGAGGTGCCGGAGTTTTTTTTTACTGCCCCATATCCCCTCCGACATTAAGCTTTCTGCTGCGTAACCTTTCCATCAACACACCCGCACACATATACTGCAATGATGTATATCATTGATATATTGATATCATTGATATATAGATACTTGACATCCTTTCTTTGTTTCAAGTTCATTAAGACTTGGGTTCAGTTTCTGAGCTGCAGAGCTGACGTTAAGTCGCTTTTGGACCTTTCAGTATAGTCTTGGCCAGCATCACAGGAGTGATTATAAAGCTCCAGTGGTTGACAGCTGGGCTCATCAATTACGTGTTCAAGTTCTCCATAAAAAAGGGCCCATTATTCGGCAACAGCCACTTCTTTGGTTTGTGTCCTCAGATTCTTTCAACGCTGCAGCCTCGGTCTTCACCGGCTGTGTTCGGCCGCTTCGTTCAAAACCTCTTCAAAACACTGAGCGGCTGCGATGAGTCTCTTCCATTTTTTTGTGCAGACACATCAGCCTAAATGTTTATGAGACTCAGCAGCGCAAAATTATGACGAATGTCGAGCTGCACTGACGTAAAAGTCACATGAATTCCAATCTGACTGTTCAGCCTAAGTCGCACTGCCGCAGATCAGATACGTATCGGATTTCAGTACCACATATGAAAGCGTCTCAAATCGGAATTGAAAATGTCAGATTCAGTTTTTTGCTGTTCACACTGACACATAAATGACACATCTGTGTCACATATGAGGAAAAAGATTGAACACGGACCACTTTTACCTGCTGTGTAAACGTAGCCTTAGTGTGTTTGGTGATACGACTGGATTTAATTGGATTCACTGCACAATATATAAACCAAACCCATAAAACAAAAATCGTTGTACTTTTGGTAGTACTTTGTGCTTTTTGGTCCTTGTTACAATTTATCAAACCTCAGAAGAACTAAATATTGTTATACGTAACATGTATCGGGGTGGTTGATGTCAAAAATATTGCATCATGAAACTCAAGACATTTTCACTCTACATAGTGTGCATCACGGTACTGTGACAGACATAATTAATTAAAAATGGCACATTTAAAAACAAACAGCTTTTATTCATACTATACTCAACTGAACAGAGCTACTTAGGATCTCTGCAATGAAACAAGCAGTTCAGCGTTCGTTAAGTATGGAAAACATCCATGATAAACAATATGAATTCCTGTGTTTAACAAAAGATAACAAAAGTTATCTTGATAAAGACAAATTATAATCATACCGTCCACCTTTTTCATAACTTGACATATTTTGCCATATCATCCATTGTAAAACATAACATATATGTATGGCTCCATCTGCTCTTACCTTAGCCTTTCTCTCCTTACGTTCCCACCACTCATCAAAGGTGCCGAAAGCCACGTTCTCCACCATCTTGCGGTTCAAGTCTCTCTGCATGATGTTCTTCATCTCCTCAATTAGAACAGCCAGGACCTGCTGGACCGTACCCTCGTGTGGGTTTTGGTCCATCATGGCCATCGGATTACCTGTTGCCCCATAGTGCTCTCCTTCTACACCTGGCGCTGCGCCATAGGCTGGCATTGGGTAGTGGGAGGGATAGTGCTGTGGTAGCACGTGCGGAGGCCAGGGACTGTGTGGCAGAGGGATGGCGTGGTGGTGAGGTGGCGGCAACTGGGCAGCGTGCGGGTCTGGGTAGGGGTAAGGCATGTGAGGGGGCATGTAGCGGTGGTCCTGGTCATAGTGGTTAGCTGCGATACCGTCTTGGTCCAAGTATGGGTGATGTGGGTGTGGTGGCGGTGCGTGGGGATGGGGCATAGAATGGAGGTGGTAAGAAGGTGGGTATTCAGAGGCTGGAGGGTGCTCTCCAGGGGGCACTGCAGAGCCATTACCCGCAGCCATTCGCATCTGCTGCAGGCGACTGAGCATCTGTGTCTGCATCTGGAAGGACATGCCACTGTATTGGCTCATTAATTCCATGGAGTTGGCATAGTCATACATATGGTGCGGCAACGGCGGTGGATATTCCGGGTGCAGCTCCATGTGGGGCAGCGGAGGAGGAATGCCAGGGGGTGGAGGAGGCTGTAGGGAGAAGCCAGGCGGGGGTGGAGGAGGCAGGTGCGGAGGGTAGGAGGGAATGGGTGGAGGTGGCATGGTGGAGCTGAAGTGCTGTGTGCTGTCAGGAGGAGGACTAGCAGAGGGGTCTGAAGTCTGTGAGGGAAGAACAGTCTGTGAAGAGGTTGTAGGTGAGGAGGAGGAAGAAGCAGCAGCATGATGAGGCATCACCATGGAGATGGCAGCATCATCTTCTTCTTCAGATATCTCCATGTCTTCTCCAGAGGAATGAGGAGATGGCTGAGAAAATGTTAAAGACAAGGAAGATAAATGTGATGGTTTTGTGAGAGGCAGAAACAAACATCTATAGCAGAAGGACGGATCTTGTTTTTGGCTTTGTCAATATAAAGTGACAAACATGGCACAGTTCTATTGGAGCTAGACTAGTTTTACAAGTAGAAGGTTCCATAATGTAATTTGAAAGACATTTGAGTGGTTGAAACATATCTGATAAAATATCTGTGCAATTTCTCTAGATTCACTGAGACAGCCTGGGTCATAGCCTGGATAGAAAGGTCACTTACTCCGCAGTTTACATTCAATAACAATACAACAATGATGTGTCTATTGTGAAGTGGACTGGAAGAGGACTATTACTACAGAGGTTCTGGGATCAATCAATTACAGAAGTGCATTCACTACACAATTATTATGTAGACTGTAAAAACTACAGTCACTGCAGATGCGTACTTGATCACAGCTCTCAAAGGTAATCACCTCAATGACAGAACATCCCCCGATAAAATTCCCCCAACACAAAGTTTAAAATACAAATAAACATACAACAAAGCTATTTATTTGTAGAGTGAACAATCTTACCGACTATCAGCACTAATAAGACTCTATCCTGACTTAACTAAAATAAGGAGGACAGAACTGTACAACCTCTTCTATCCACCACTACAAATCCCTACGAATTTGGTATAATTTCAATGATGTTCCTCTAGAACTGTATATGGCTCTATATTTTTGTGGCAAGCAGTGAAAACCCATGAAGCAAAGCAGAGTGGCTGCTGGCCAAAAACAACCTCTCTTCTATAACCTTGCAGAATCACAACTACGAAACTCCTGTTCAAATTTTACTACAGCTTTTAGTGCAAGCAAATTCTGCAGAAGTTTAAGCATTTTTGCTTTTATGCACAAGGACAGCAAAAAACAAACACTGTACTGTAGAATCACATCATACAATTCTCCAATTTAAGAGAAGTAAACAAACATCTTTTCTAGAATACAGTTTAAGGCTAACACAACACATTCAATTGAGCCCTCTATTCCACTAACCTGCACACTGTAGTGCTTTCACTGCACCAAAACACTCAGTTTCCCACTCCGTTTCTTACCACAGTTTTTAATTAGTTATTTAGTTGAGTTAGGTGGGTGTGAGAGCAGGGAAATGTGCAGGGCAGCAGTCCTCCAGGACAGGGATTGAGAACCACTACTCTAGTACTCTAACCAATCACCAAATTCTTTGTGTCAAATACTGCAGAAAACTGTTTAATCATGCTCATTTATTTAGCAAAGAGCTTGTAAATAAGGCATATCAAATATAGGGACGCACCAATCCAACTTTCTTTTTCCTGATAATATTCTATCGGTTTCATTACCTAAACTGATAAGTACATGCAGAGCAATCAGTTCAATCACTTACAACACAAAGTGAGAATTTTACGTACTTTGCATTTTTAAATTATACTCTTCCATTTCAAAGTAACAGTATATTAAAAACAGTATCAACAGTGGATCGGCCACATCTGGCTGATATCCAATCCATTTAGGTCAGCATCAGTGCGTCATTAATTGTAACAGCATTAGAGGAATATAATTGCGTTCTCTCTCAACATTTTTACTTTAGTTTACTTACCTGCCCTTCTCCGTTGTAGGTGGGTGGCGTGTGGGCACCTACAGCCTTGTGTGTGTCGGAGGTCATTTGGGAGAGTTCCTCCTGGGAGAAAACCGGCTGGTCCTGTAAGTCCGACATTGAACCAGAGACAGAAGCGCTGGAGGCCTCCACCTCCGCAGGACTTTTCCTGCTTTCTCCCCCAACTTGCTTCTTGCCTCTGTTCCGACGCCCATCCCTGTCTCCTCTTCTCCTTTGGCCTCCATCTACCTCCCCTTGCCTTTTGAGGATGGCTCTCTCCAAGTCCCCTTCTCTCTGCTTACTTGTCTCACCTTCGATGTTTTGCACCCCTCTCCTCTCCTCCTCCTTCCTTTCTTCCTCCTCGTCATCCGAGGCGAGAAACGAGAATTTTGATTTTTGATCCTTCAGTAACATCTCGATACGTGAGTCCAGGCTGCTGCTGTGGTGAACAAACGGTAGGCTCTCATTGGTCGAGTCCGGCTCTGGAGAGGAGGAGTCTCGCTGTGGGAGGGGCGGCGAGAGAGAGGCTGTGGAGGAGGGGAGATGGTGAGGGAGGGAGGTGGAGGAGGGAGAGGTGGAGGATGAAGGGATGGAGGCATGGGGAGGAGAAGAAGGCGGAGGAGTGTGTGGTGGCTGAGGGGGTGTGCTGGGCCGGCGTTTCGGTAACGTCCATTGCTCTTCTCGAGAGGGGCTTCCTTGGCAGAAGTCCAGTGAGCCCAGTGTTTCGGCCACTGCAGCCGCAATGACTGAGGCTGGAGGGAGAGGAGGGGGAGGAGGTGGAGGAGGAGGGGGCAAGGGGGCGTGGTGAGAGAGGGAGCGATAGTCGTTATCCATCGAACCTCGTTCGCCTGCACCCTGCTGACGGAAGGATGGCGAGGGGTCCAACCTGGATGAAGAAGGGGTGTCATGTGCAGGCAGGTCTTTAGGCTGGGAGTAGCCTCCAAATGAAGCGGAGGCAGGTGGAGGAGAGAGGCTGTTAGAGGAGCGGTGACTGGAGTATCGAGGGTCTGAGCTGTTGGCATAGTCTCCATCTCTCTCCCTGTCTCTTTCCCAGTCTCGGTCCCTGCTGCTTCTCCGCCGGCTGTGGTGGTTGTGCGAGTGGTGGTGGTTCCGGTGCCGTCCATGGTCGCCAGATCGCGAGCCAGAACTGTCCCGCCGATATGGTCGCCCGTCCCCACGCTCCTCGCGCCGGTCAGGGTGGTGGGAGTGGTGGGAGTGATGGGAATGGTAAGAAGATTTGGAGGAGGAAGCAGATGATGAGTTCACGTCCTGCTGGTGGTGATAAGACGAACGTCGAGAAGTCCCATAACGCCCCCCAGAGTCCCTGTCTCGCTCTCTCTCTCTAGGGCCCCTTTCTCTGTCTCTGTCCCTTTCTCTATCAGCCACAGGTGGGGACTCGTATAAGGAGCCTGAGGGTGGTACATGTGGGAGTGGGGGCATATGCATCCCAGTCTCACTTGCGTTAGGAAACGGAGGGTAGCATGGAGGCTCATTGGGTCGAAACGGAGGGGGAAATCCAGGTCGACCTCTGTGGTATATGGAGGGGTCTTGTGAAGAAGCTGCATGGGATTCATCATAGTAACGTGGGGGCTTGAACCCTGATGAGGAGGACACCGCAGAGGAAGAGCAGGATGAAGAAGGGAGCATGTCCTGTGGAGCGTAACCACTGTTGAGAGGAGCCCCACTAAAACCTGCATGCCTGCAAACAGAGGAATAAACAGGAAATTAATTTCCTGTGTCATCCAAGTGTAATAATATCAGCTTTGTGCACAGGCCATCATGTAACTGCTTAGAAGAAGCTAAGAATCTTAATTACAACGTAATAAAATAATTATGTTCCATAAAAAAAATTTCCATTCACAGTCAAATGCAAAAGCATAGGCACTGGTCAAATATTGATTGAATCATTCCAAACTGTTGATTTTCTGTGTGAAATCAAATACACTTCCTCTAGAAATTGTGACATATGCAAACATTATGGCACATTTCATTATTTAGGTTTTATTTTTCTCTTATATTGCTCAGAAAATAAGTTAAAAACCATAATACAATTTGCAGAACTTTGTCCCCTGCAGAGGACATGTTAACTGTTTTTCCCCCTCAGGAAATCATGTGAGAATGTTGTGTGTTTAAACTTTTCCATGTAAATATACAGTGGGGGGGAAAAATGTATTTAGTCAGTCACCAATTGTGCAAGTTCTCCCACTTAAAAAGATGAAAGATGCCTGTAATTGTCATCATAGGTAGACCTCAACTATGAGACAAAATGAGGAAAAAAAATTCAGAAAATCACACTGTCTGATTTTTAAAGAATTTATTTGCAAATAATGGTGGAAAATAAGTATTTGGTCAATAACAAAAGTTCATCTCAATACTTCGTTATATATCCTTTGTTGGCAATGACAGAGGTCAAACGTTTTCTGTAAGTCTTTACAAGGTTGGCACACACCGTTGCTGGTATGTTGGCCCATCTCCTCTAGAGCAGTGATGTTTTGGGGCTGTCGGCGGGCAACACGGACTTTCAACTCCCTCCAAAGGTTTTCCATGGGGTTGAGATCTGGAGACTGGCTAGGCCACTCCAGAACCTTGAAATGCTTCTTACGAAGCCACTCCTTTGTTGCCCTAGCAGTGTGCTTGGGATCATTGTCATGCTGAAAGACCCAGCCACGTTTCATCTTCAATGCCCTTGCTGATGGAAGGAGGTTTGCACTCAAAATCTCACAATACATGGCCCCATTCATTCTTTCATGTACACGGACCAGTCGTCCTGGTCGCTTTGCAGAGAAACAGCCCCAAAGCATGATTTTGCAACCCCCATGCTTCACAGTTGGTATGGTGTTCTTTGGATGCAACTCAGCATTCACTCTCCTCCAAACACGACGAGTTGTGTTTGTACCAAACAGTTCTACTTTGGTTTCATCTGACCATATGACATTCTCCCAAAACTTTTCCAGAACATCCAAATGCTCTCTAGCAAACTTCAGACACGCCCGGATATGTACTGGCTTAAGCAGGGGGACATGTCTGGCACTGCAAGATCTGAGTCCCTGGCGGCGTAGTGTGTTGCTGACAGTAGCCTTTGTAACGTTGGTCCCAGCTTTCTGCAGGTCATTCACTAGGTCCCCCCGTGTGGTTCTGGGATTTCTGCTCACCATTCTTGTGGTCATTTTGACCCCACGGGCTGAGATCTTGCGTGGAGCCCCTGATCGAGGGAGATTAGCAGTGGTCTTGTAGGTCGTCCATTTTCTGATTTTTGCTCCCACAGTAGATTTCTTCACACCAAGCTGATTGCCTATTGCAGATTCAGTCTTCCCAGCCTGGTGCAGGTCTACAATCTTGTTTCTGGTGTCCTTCGACAGCTCTTTGGTCTTCACCATAGTGGAGCGTCACTGTTTGAGGCTGTGGGCAGGTGTCTTTTATACAGATAACAAGATCAAACAGGTGCCATTAATACAGGTAATGAGTGGAGTACAGAGGAGCCTCTTAAAGAAGAAGTTACAGGTCTGTGACAGCCAGAAATCTTGCTTGTTTGTAGGTGACCAAATACTTATTTTCCACCATTATTTGCAAATAAATTCTTTAAAAATCAGACAATGTGATTTTCTGAATTTTTTTCTCTCATTTTGTCTCTCATAGTTGAGGTCTACCTATGATGAGGCCTCTCTCATCTTTTTAAGTGGGAGAACTTGCACAATTGGTGACTGACTAAATACTTTTTATCCCCACTGTAGGTCTGCACTTTTTCCGCTATAGTCACAAAATCCGAGTGTTCCATGTTCTCTCCTTTAATTCAATTCCTCTTTGCTGCGACGGTTTCTTGCCCCGAGTTTGGCAACAAAGGTAGCTCAGTGAAGCTTTGCAATATTCTCCATATAAGGCATTCAAAGCTTTTACAATGTTAATGATAGTGAGAGCTGTAATTGGTGGCACAGGACAATATTTTAATCATATCGGTATCATTCGTCAGATGCTTAGATCTGACCTTTACAAGTAACTGTTACAAAGTTGATCTAAAACTGATGACATTTTATAAATGTGCATGTATTAGTATCAACATGATAGACGTGTCCATGAAGTTTTTTTTCTGTCAGTGCACAGTTAAAATATTTGTGACTGGTTAAATAACTGCACGTACCTGCCCCCGGAGTAGCCCGATTCCTGGGAAAAGGGGGTCCCAGACCGTGATGAGTAAGGAGTGCTTCCGCCTTGTGAGGAGGAAAAAGAACTTGGGGTGTACTGCCCACTGTGCGAGGATGGGGGGGTATCTAGACGTTGCTCCCCAAATCCAGTGTCCACAGAGCATGGTGTGGTGCTGCCGGGAGGTGGAACTGGCACCTGCTCAACAGAGAGCCTCCGCCTGACATCAGAGGACTGGGAATAAATGGTAGGACAAGACAGGTGTTTAGCCAGAAGACAAAATACAGCAACACAGATGCATCTATGAAAGCCTGAAAACATGGGTGACAAGCAATTTCAAGGGACCATGGGAATTTATACTCACATATACTTGCCTGGTCCTGCAAGAGTTTAGCACATCCATCATGTTATAAGATGTATCTAAGCTTCGAGCGCTTATTGAATAATGATCAGTACAGGGTGGTTTAAATATAAGAGAATATAAATTAATATAAATTAATTTTAAATATAAGAGATAAAGAGAGGTTAGGAAAATGGTCACATAAAAATTAAATAAGCCCAGTTTTGGCGCAAAAAAAAAAAAGCATAAATAAGAGGAACTCAAGGAAAAGAAATGTCGGATACGGGCCCATAAAATGCTTTAACAAAGTTGCAGAAGGTTTATACCATACTATTAGACAATATTAGTCTCCATGACAGTTTTTAACCCTGCAAAAATCAAATTCCTACATGTGCACTTACTGTGTCAGGCTGGGCCGGAGCAGGGGGCTGAAACTTCTCTGTGAGGGCTTTGCCTCCGGTTGGCACCGTCTGAGGGGTGTATGAGCCACTAACAATCAGGTCATAATACTTCATCCTCTGCTGGCCTGCAAAGCCCACAAAAAAAAGTTATAGTGCTGCAACTGCTGGGAATACAAAACAATACTGATGGATTTCTCTATTACCTCAAGCAGTAGGGCTGCACAGTATGGACAAAATATTATATTCCTATTGCACTACCAGGTATAATGACTGCGATACACCCTGGAATATATCTGAAAAACCTAGAGCTGTCACAACCATTACATTTTAGCTAATGATCATCAAATAATTGGAATTAAGTACAACCCCATTTCCAAAAAAGTTGGGACGCTGTGCAGAATGTAAATAAAAATAGGATGCAATGATGTGTAAATCATATTTTTAAAGGAAAAGCTATAAAGACAACACATCAAATGTTGAAAATGAGAAATTTTATTGTTTTTTGAAAAATAATTGCCCATTTTGAATTCATTGCCAACATGTTCCAAAAAAGTTGAGATGGGGGCCTGTTTACCGCTGTGTTCCATCACCTCTTCTTTTAACACTCTATTCGTGTTTCAAAACTGAGGAGACACTGCTGTAGTTCTAAAAATGAAATGTTTTCCTAGTCTGGTTTGTTACGGGATTTCAGCTGCTCGTCAGTTTCAGGGGCTCATTTATTATTTTTCATTTCATAATGCGCCAAATGTTATCAGTGGGTGACAGGCCTGGTCTACCGCCCGGACTCTTAATACAGAGCAATGCTGCTGTAATACGTGCAGAATGTGGTTTGACATCGTCTTGCTGAAATAATCAAGGCCTTCCCTGAAAAAGACGTCGTCTGGACGGCAGCACATGTTGACAAAACATGTATATACCGTCCAGCATTAATGGTGCCTTCACAGATGAGCATGTAACCCACACCATGTGCACTAATGCATCCCTAAACCATCATAAATACTGGCTTTTGAACTGTGCCCTATCAAGCTTTAGCTCGGAGGACACAGTGTCCAGGATTTCCAAAAAGAATTTCAGCGGCTGATTCGTAGGACCACAGGATACTTTTCCACTTTCCCTCAGTCCATTTTAAATGAGCTCAGGCCCAGAGAAGGTGACAGCATTTCTGGATCCTGTTTATATTTGCTTTCTTCTTTGTGTTTTAGAGTTTTAACCTGCATTTGTGGATGCAGTGATGAACTGTTTTCACAGACAGTGGTTTTCCTAAGTGTTTGAGCGAATGCAGTGATTTCCACTACAGAATCATGTCTGTTTTTAATGCAGTGCTGCCTGAGGCCCCAAAGATCACGGCGAGCAAATACTGGTTTTTGGCTTTGTCCCTTACATACAGCGATTTCTCCAGATTCTCTGAATCTTTTAATGTTATTATGTACCGTAGACGATGAAAAGCAAAAGTTCTTTGCTATTTTATGTTGAGAAACATTATTCTTGAATTGTTGCACTATTTGCTCATGCTGCCTTTCACAGAGTGATGCATCCCTCCCCATCTTTACTTCTGAAAGACCCCGCCTCTCTTTTTAGCATTACACAACATTACCAGCCTTTTGTTGCCCCTGTCCCAGCTTTTTTGGAATGTGTTGTTAGCATCAAATTCAAAATGTGCAAATATTTTTCAAAAAAAGAATAGTTTCTCAGTTTCAACATTTGATGTGTTGCCTTGATGTGTTTTCAATGAAAGTGTTTAAATGATTTGCACATCACTGCAATTTGTTTTTATTTACATTTTGCACAGCGTCCCAACTTTTTTGGAAATGAGGTTGCATGTTTTTTTCTTGTTCACTGTATGCAAGTATGAAAGTACACGGCTAACGTGGCCAAATTACCTTATAAGCCATATTGCTTCCTAGTTCTGTTTACCTAATAACATTAGTTGTACTGTCGCAATGACACAGCATTTATCTAAATCACGTGCAGTTAAACAAAGTTACATGTTGAGATAATAAGCAAAAAAAAACCACCCATTATACTAGCACACCTGCTATAAAACATCAGAATTAGCTACACAGTAAACAATAAACAAGCATTACTCGGTACAGCCCTTTGACCATGCTGCAAGTCAGAATTTTTTTTTGTTTTCTTAAAATTAATGATGTATTAATTAATGCATGTACTACTTTCTTTAATTACCACTAATTTGTCTCAACCTAATTAAAATCCTGCTTGTTGCAGAAATGCAATAACTGTGGAAAACGTTTGCAATCTGTAAATGTAATAAATACAATTATCTCAAAAGATTGTGATCATCTGAAATAACTGCAATTAGGCAATAATGTAATTCTGACAGGCCTTCAAATGCTGTAGACAAAACTTAGTTAAAGACTGATCTACATTGATACAATTAAAAACCATTTATGTTCATTTATGATCACAACTAGGTGGGACCAGAAATTTTACAGGACACAAAAACTAGCGGTGCAGGCTTATTTACCAAATATAATAGCTACTATTGCAATAACGACTGATGAACAATAAATGCAGCACTATTTAGCAAACATTTATAGTGTGGAGTATGGCTAAATTTCATTTAACCTCTTTAACTCCTTGGGACCACTGGTGGTTCCAAAACGCACTGAGTCATATTCTTTACTTCGTAACTTTCATATTTCATAAGCTATATTTAAAAGGTGGGTGTCATACGAGGCTGTAACTGTCTTCTTTCCGATCAAATAGACAATTAATTTTAAACCCTTATAATAAAAGAAGCAGAATTTCTTTCTGAAAGTCGACCCTATTCTGAAATCTGAACTAAACTGGATCTCAGATGGCATCTCTTCAGTAATCTGCTCTGTAAAGTTACTTTTATAAAAAATACAAAGAGCATTTTCGACTGTTGGCTTTCAGCAGTGAAGTGTAAGCATATAACAATATGTGTATGACCATAAAATGCATTTTCTATTAGTCTGAGGGGAACTTTAAAAAAAATTACTGTTACTGAATAATTTGCCTTACGATTTGGGCATGTAAATTCAGATGGACAAACCAAAATATACCTACAAGCATAAGTGGTTAAAACAGCAATAAAAAGAACATTACAAACAGCAGTATAAATTAACTTGCAATTTCCATAAACTGAAAACATGCAAAGCCTCTTCATAAAAACATGCAAATTATTTTCAGTATAGAATCCAAAACCTCAAAGAAGCACCTTTGTGTTTCTGCAGCTGGCAAAGCACTGCTTACTCATCTCTCACAACCAGAATGATCCCCAAGGTGGAAACAGACAGAAAGCTAATGACCCAGACAGCTGTGTACCTTTGATGTCTAGCTGGGCATGGACAATGTTGCCCATGACAGAAGTGTTGTGCAGGTGTTTGACTGTGTCTTTGGCCCCTCTGGTGCTGGTGAAGAGAACGCGGGCCAGGCCCAAGTGCTTCCGGGTCTTAGGGTGAAACAAGATCTCCATTTCCTCCACCTCGCCGAACTTGGTGCACATCTCTAATAGGAAAGGCTCCTTGATGTTATCGTTCAACCGGGCAAACGTCACCTCCTTCAAAGGAATAGGACCCACATAGTACTCGTCCAACTATTGGGAAGAGGAAAAGACACAAGCTGTATTAGGAGTAGGTAAAACACACGAGAGAAATCCCTGTTCTTGAGGGATGTCTGTCATTCAAATTCTGTCATTCAAATTCATCTAGAATCCTTTCACTGAGAGAGAACATGACTTCGTATCATAGCCTCAAATTCTAGCCATTATAAAACGCCTGGATTCATGCAGCCATTGCTGTGGAACCAGCCCTCCTTTAGAACCTTCTTCATGTGTTGGGCTTGAGAGCGATTATGGCCTCTAGTTTGTTCTAACAGCACTTTTTTTTATCTTAGTTTAACTTTTAATTGTTTTATTTAATTTTTGATCCTATTTTACTCCTAATTTTATTTTTAATTTAATGATTTTCTTCTTAAATTACATCACCCATCTATTTGACTGGAAAGAAGACAGTTACAGCTCTCATACGACACCCACCTTTTGAATGCAGCTTATGAAATATGAAAGTTATGAAGAATATGTGCATTTTGGAACCACTGGTGGTCTCAAAGAGTTGAAGAGGTTAACTGTGTTTTTAATTTCTATTCTCCTTTACTTTTTTTAAACAACTATTTTCTCATTTGTAAATCACTTTCAATGACAGCAGTGTATGACAGGTGCAATATAAATAAACTTGCCTTGACACACAGACACAACGTACCAGTAATGCCACGTTTAAGAACAGCCATCAAAAATTCACAATGATTTCTGTTCAGTGTTTCACATACTGCACAAATCCAGATGAACAGGACTGACTATTGGTCAGTGTTCTTTCAGTGCGGACGATGTCCGCAGCGCCCTAAGAAAAGTGTGCCATTTATCACAGAAGCGATAAAATGTCATCATATTGCCCACCTCTACAATGTAACAGCATCAACAACACCAGGCACACCAGTTCCGCAGCGGGAATGAACACCATTAAACTAGCTGTGTGGAACCAACCTTCCTTTAGAACCTCCTTCATGCGTTGGGCTTGAGACAAGTTAAGATTTCATGTTGAGGTTCTCACAGGTTGCCATTCGTTTTAATTGATTTTTGTTTCACTTCTTACTTCAGTCTTTCTCTCTAACTTCATTATCTTGCAAAACCCGCTCACTTGTGTTGCTGAGAAAGTTTTGTATTCAACTCCAGGCTTGTGAGGAAATGGACGAGCGGGAAATAAACTGCAAATCAATTCAGGAAAGTACAGTTTAGTGCAGCCAAAAAGACATTTAAAACATCTGCAGAGAACTTTTATTGTTGTGCTCAATATACCACAGGCCTATGTAGCATGTTCTGTTACATTTAGAAGTAAAGAGGTGAAAGTTAAGATCTTGCTATATCAGCACCACGTAGCAGAGAACAGCGCAGTAAGGACGTTTTGGATGTTATTCAAAAGCACGGCTGGAATAAATTAATTGGATTCATGCTTAACGTTGCTTTTGGACAAATGAACAGTTTATGATAAATTCTTATACCACTGCTGTGATCCAGTGACTGCTACTGTTGGCACTATACAGCATTTTTTTTAACACCCTGTGTGATGATGGTCAGTTCTGGACAGAATTTTGTTTAGCTTGGGTGAGTTCAGTCTCAGTGTTAAATTCTCTGGTTGTGTTTTGGTTCTACCCAAAAGTTCTGGCTTAATTAAAGCTCCACCCTCCATGAGGGATGCCTAGTTTTTCTAGCAAATATCAGCCACAAAGGAAATGTTCAAAAAGGAAAGCACGAACTAAAACATAAACTTGTGAATTCATCCAGTTTGGAAGTCAGTAACTGAAAGAAAGGCCATGGGATCGTTTTCATCAAGTCAGTCGAATGAACCCAGCACACCTCTGAAAAGACAACTGCAAATACTTCTTTAAGGTCCACTTAAAGCAAGCCAAGTACACGCCTCAGCTAAAGCCGTTCGCTACAGGGGGCTTGTTTGGGGGACGGACTTTATGAGCAGTTGTATTAGCAGAACTTTCTGCTGACACCTTCACAGTGAAATATGACAAAGCGACATGAGCTAAAATTTCCTATCATTTGATGTCCATACGGAACTGAAGGCATCCAGTAGAAACCAGGGCTGGACACCTTTAACTCCTTTCATATACCAATAAGAAACTCTGAGCAAGATTCTGACACACTACCGATTTCGGAACTACTTCCTTTCAATACCTTTCCTTAAGTTACAAACTCAAAGTGGGTGTGGCTCAAACCAGAAAGGAGGTACTGGGCATAGCGTGTAAACAATAATAAAGAAATATTTATCGTACAAACGGCGCATTTATAAATGACGACCATGCCTCAGGAACAAAAAGTCATGCACTGCCATGAAAACACTGTCATTGTTTAACATTGTCATTGTGGTGAACGTGGTCCCCCCCGTCGATCTGGTCTGCCCTGAAGTCATTCGAACTTGGTTATTTTATTAGCTACAGTTAGTAGTCATAGCATCTCAGTGCAATACAAACTTATTCAACACCTTAATAGAGGGATATTAGCAAACCTAAGCCTAGGGAAAGGCGATATGGCTGAAATATCACATTATGATACTTGACACGCAGACACAATGCAGCAGTAATGCCATATTTAAAACCAGCCTTAAAAAAATGTTTGTTCAGTGTTTCACATACTGCACAAATCCAGCTATACTGGACTCACTGCGCTCTCATTCTAATAGAATATGTAGTGTTTATCACATAAGCGATAAATTATAGTCATACAGTCATTTCTACAATGGAACATCTTACACAACGGCAAGCGTACCAGTTCTGCAGGTGGGACAACCACCATTACATTACCTGTGTTTACAGACAACAAATTCTGACAAAATCTGATTTGATGCAATTTGTTCTGTTTCTGACCAAACAAATTTGTTAAAAATGAACAAAAGTGGCCAGAAGCAACAGGCAAGTTTGAGCACTAGGAACAAACATGCTTCACTGTCACTGCTTAGGTATAGAAAGACTTGGAACTTTTCCCATAGTAGAGAAGCAATTCGGTCTGTACCATGAAAGTACTGAATTTCAATATTGAGCCCAACAGAGACTACTTCTCACACAACATTTAGCAATATCTGCAGGGCACACTGCAGCCCTCAGCTAAGAAAACTGGACAGAATATGGAAAATGTACAAGCAGTCTTCACATTCAAAACAGGAGGCATGCGCCAGTTTCTGTCCTGCCGTCTTACGGATTGCAGTGAAAGATGTGCAACAGCTGGAGCAAAGTAGATTTGGAGGAAACCAGCAAATAGCATTCAAAAGGACCTACCTTGAATTTGGGCAAAGGAAGTGACAGTTCTGTGTGTCTGGACCAGATCCTTCGTGGCCGAGGGTCACGTAACTCCCCCACAGGTGGGAACCCTGAGTCCTGAAAGGCAGCAGGGGACAGAAGGTTATTACAGTAATTTGTAACACTGTATAATTACATATTAGTTCAAACAAAGCCTCTAAAAATACGCCATAATTCTGAGACACTCGCTGCTATGAATACTAAACAGATATGCACAGACAGCTGCTTGAAATCACAACCAATATCAATGCTAACCAAAACATTATGCATTCATTAGAACATGACCAGCTCGAGCAGTTCATCGTCCAAAAACAATTTTAATGCCATTTTACCCTCAGCAATACCTAAAACAATTGGCTGCAACTACCAAAACACTATCATGTTAACACTTTTGCAAAAGCCTAATCTACTGCTGGTGGCACTTCAATTTGAGTGGTCCTTCTGAAGAAACACACAACTAACTCACAGTAACATGTCAAAACCTCATGAGGGTTAGGTTTAGGTTTTGGGTTGAGGTTAAGGTTGGGATTAGGGCCAGGGCCAGGGTGAGGGTTAGGATCAGGTTTTGCGTAAGACTGGGTGAGGTTCCGTTTTGTGTAATGGAAGTAACATTAAAATCTACTTAATGTAAGTAATGTGTCAACAGAACATCTACAAGATATTTACTTCAGTTTATTCAGATGATTCACTCCCGATACTTCACTGATATGGTGTTGATGTGTTACTGATCATCTGTTAAAGAGTTTATCATCCACAAAGGACCACTCCAAATAAAGAGTTACCCCATTACCAATCACAGACATCAATCACTACATAACATTCCTGTACCAAGAAACACAAAAATAGAAAACAATACTAATAATGGTGCATTCCTGCATCTCTGCACTGCTAGCCACACACAGTTCTCACCAATGTGCAAGCTACCAAGTCACAATTTTGTCTTTTGTGAGTCAACTGAGACCTCTCTCACTTTCATTTTGAATGGTCTGTGTTTTGCAAAGTCATAGATGTTCACAATATTAACAGGGCAATCAGAGTGAAATTGCTGGCCAGCAGTATTAGATGCATCTTTTATATAAAAACTACACTGAGCACTGCACTAAATTAAACATTAGTCAGTGATTCATGTCTGCTGGCCTGGTCATTTCATTGCTTGCCGAGGCATTCACCAACATAGACACACAATCAAGAATGAATACCGGCACGCTGAAGTGAATCCCATCGTATCTGTAGATTTTCTGGGCAACTCTGCGGATGGCAGGGTCCTGTACAAGCTTGTAGCTCTTCCATTGCAGACTGAGAGCTCGCTGGGTGTCCACCCCACTGTCTGGATCCATGCTATCACTGCAGAGAAAGTGAGAGGAGATTCTCTATGAAGTGAGAGATTTCAGTATCACAGAAAAACCTAGTTAATTTACTCAATTTTCAGCCAGAACATGTCCTGTGTGTAAAATATGGTACTTTTGTTTTGCACTGAGGCTACAAAGCTATGGTAGCTGAAAATCAATGGAAGTCCAAGTCTCCCAAAAGTCTTTTCTGTGGACAGAGACCTCTTTTCCTTGTATTACTTGTGCTGCTTCAATTACCCGTAAAGCAAACTTTGTCTTAGCTGACTAACTAGAAGGGGAAAACAGATCTGCTTTCAAAGACTCCAACTTTACAAAACTGCTTACAGCTCACACAGATGAGCAGCGGGTGCACCCAAATCAACAATAAGACTCACGTCCTGGAAGCCCACTTTCCGGCAATTTTCACTGTTTTCCTTGCTCCCAACACACTTGATTCAACTAATCAGCTCACGAGCAGCCCATTATTGAGTTAAAGTGACAGGAAAAAACATGAAAATAGTGCTGGGCAATGGGCCTCCAGGTCAAGGGCTGAGCTGGAGTTAAACAACCAAACAGCAACAAGAGACAACGTACAGTTGATGCATAGGTCAAAATCTGAACTAAATCTATAGGTTATATAGGTGCATACACAGCTGGAACATACGCCTGAAAAGAGAGTAAAAACCTGCTTGCTGTGATGCACCAACACAATAACAGAGAGACACGAGCAGGAGAATTACCTAATGCCACCCTTCAAATATCACAGACTAGCATCAATGAACAAAATAAAGCACTATTAACTCGTGTTATTCACAGACTGGAGTCAGATTCATGCTCGAGTTTTAATGGTGAAGCAGTTACATTTCGCCGCCAGAACATAACTGAGGTTACTGCATCATTTAAGGTGGGACGAAAAATTTGAACAAGAAAGCCGACTTCAGCTTTGTGGTTTTACTGCTTAAAGCTCAAAGATTTTTCAGGGCTATCTGTAATTGTGTCTGCCTGGCTAACACAATAAACACAGACTCTGTTGGCTAAATGGGAAACTTAAGGTGAGAGAAAGCAGAAAATCCCCCGGTCGGAGTTGATTCTCCTTCCTTTTACGGCTTCGAACACGCTTGTTCAAGACGAACCCACCACACAGCGGCTCCCGCCTCTCAATGTCGTTTCACCCGCTTCAACACGGGCGACGCTCAAAAACGGCCACCAGCTAGCAAGCTACGGAGCTAACGCTAGCTAACAGGCTAAATCGGCCACCTCCTCGCAACGAAACAAGCTACCATGCTAGGCTAACATGCTAACTAGCCGCTCGCCAGGCCGCTGGATCGGACGAGAAAACTAAATAAGCTCGAATAGAAAAGAGCGATTCCGTTTCGCCTCCGCGACCCCGCTGTCCGCTCTCGAAGGGCCCTGCTCCCATTCCGGTGCGTCCCCGAAACATCACAGGACGTAATATTCCACCTAAAAACGACGTTTGATGGGAAAAAATCGGGTTAAAGACACAGCGGCCGACGCAAAACCAACCTGGGAGCCTCGCCTGTCCGCCATTAGTCACTAGAACAACATTCCTCCGATTCAGCTCGAGCACTTTCCGCATAGGTCAAGACAATCGGGACCGTCAGAAAAATAAATAATGAGTTAGTACATGTGTTAAACTAATAGAGTAAGAGATAAATGGGTGGATTCATTGGCGTTGTCTTTTTATTCCATCCAAATACAGATGTAAGCCGCACAATCTGAAATCGTTTTTTTATCCGACAACTGTACATTTAAGAATTTGAAATGGCGAATGTGTTGTTTCGTTACTAAAGACGACACTGGTGTCAGGCGGGACGGTTGTAGGTGAAGGCCAAGTTCATCAAAAATAAACACAAACAGCATCTTCATGTGAAGCTTATGGCCATAAATAATGTTACGATTATTGAAGATGGTTCGATTTTTATGCATTTTATAAAACATATTTTTATGTCATTTTATTATATTTATCAATATATTTTTATTTATAAAAGTAAAAATTACCAATTTATTTAATTTTGTTTTTTAATGTATTGTTTAATTTCTTGCATTATCTATCTATCTATCTATCTATCTATCTATCTATCTATCTATCTATATTTTGTATATATATATATACAAAAAATAAACTCACCAGCCACTTTATTAGGTACTTGTTAACACAAATAGCTAATCAGTCAATCATATGGCTGCAACTCAATGCATTTAGGCATGTAGAGGTGGTCAAGACAACTTGCTGAAGTGTGAACCGAGCATCAGAATGGGGAAGAAAGGTGATTTAAGTGACTTTGAATGTGGCGTGGTTGTTGGTGCCAGACGGGCTGGTCTGAGTATTTCAGAAACTGCTGATCTACTGGGATTTTCACACACAACCATCTCTAGTATTTACAGAGAATGATCTGAAAAAGAGGAAATATCCAGTGAGCAGCAGTTGTGTGGACAAAAAAGCCTTGTTGATGTGAGAGGTCAGAGGAGAATGGGCAGACTGGTTCGAGATGATTGAAAGGCAACAGTAACTCAAATAACCACTTGTTACAACCAAGGAATGAAGAATACCGTCTCTGAACGCACAACACGTCGAACCTTGAAGAAGATGGGCTACAGAAGCAGAAGACCACACCGGGTGCCACTCCTGTCAGCTAAGAACAGGAAACTGAGACCACGATTCGCACAGGCTCACCGAAACAGGACAACAGAATATTGGAAAAATGTTGCCTGGTCTGATGAGTCCCGATTTCAGCTGCGACATTCAGATGGTCGGGTCAGAATTTGGTGTAAACAACATGAAAGCATGGATCCATCCTGCGTTGTATCAACAGTTCAGGCTGGTGGTGGTGGTGGTGTAATGGTATGGGGGATATTTTCTTGGCACACTTTGGGCCCCTTAGTACCAGTTGCTGCAGCCTACCTGAGTATTGCTGCTGACCATGTCCATCCCTTTATGACCACAGTGTACCGATCTTCTGATGGCTACTTCCAGCAGGATAATGCACCATGTCACAAAGCTCATATCACCTCAAACTGGTTTCTTGAACATGACAATGAGTTCACTGCACTCCAATGGCCTTCAGAGTCACCAGACCTCAGTCCAATAGAGCACCTTTGGGATGTGGTGGAACCGGAGATTCGCATTACAGCCGACAAATCTGCAGCACCTGCGTGATGCTATCATGTCAATATGGACCAAAATTTCTGAGGAATGTTTCCAACACCTTGTTGAAAGTTGAAAGCATGCCACAAAGAATCAAGGCAGTTCTGAAGCCAAAAGGGGGTCCAACCTTTTACTGGCAAGGTGTACCTAAAGTGTGCGTGTGTATATATATATATATATATATATATATATATATATATATATATATATATATATATATATATATATTAGAGCACACATACAGGGTTTGGATAGCTATTGAAAAATTAGTAGTTAGGTACTTTCCCAAAGTTGTAGCTAGCTACAATTTAGCTACTTTTCCAGAAAGAACTGCTTTTTGAAAAGTAGTGGCTACTTTTTAGCTACTTTCAAAATGTGATTGTCAGAATGTTTGTTTGTGAATCTCCACCTGACACACCAAACAAGCCCAACTGACAGTGTGAGCAAAACACTGCATTTAATCGTGTGCCTGAAAGAAACACACAATTCAAAAGCTGCAAATTTACAAAAAAAACACCAGAAAGTGTAACCAACAAACAAACTTACACACTCAAAGTTACAAATTAAGACTATAGGCAAAGTCAATCATTACAGGTTTTTCCTGACAAAAATCAACAAAAATAACTCAATAAAAACCAGAGAATTTTGTGCAAAGTTTTGTCTACTGTTGAAATAAAACTACTCCAATTTAAACATTTCAGCAACATGCACCGATCATAACATTATGACCACCTCCTTGCTTCTGCACTCATTGTCCGTTTTATCAGCTCCATTTACTGTATAGATGCACTTAGTAGTTCTACAATTACAGACTGTAGTCCATCTGCTTCTCTGATACTTTGTTAGCCCCCTTTTACCCTGTTCTTCAGTGGTCAGGACCCCCATGGACCTTCAGAGCAGGTACTATTTGGGTGGTGGAGCATTCTCAGCACTGCAGTAACAGTGTTAGTGTGTGTTGTGCTGGTCTAAGTGGATCAGACACAGCAGTGCTGCTGGAGTTTTTTAAACACCTCAGTGTCACTGCTGGACTGAGAATAGTCCACCAACTAAAAATATCCAGCCAACAATGTGCTCTGGGCAGCGTCCTGTGGGCAGCATCCAGTGACCACTGATGAAGGACTAGAGGATGATTAGCTCATGTATTCAGCAAGAGATGTCATCTCTTTGCATCTACAGCAACCAGCAGCGTAGGTGCGTCTAATAGAGTGAACAGTGAGTGGACACAGTGTTTAAAAACTCCAGTAGCACTGCTGTGTCTGATCCACTCAGACCAGTGCAACACACACTAACACACCACCACCACATCAGTGTCACTACAGTGCTGAGAATGATCCACCACCCAAATAGTACCTGCTCTGTGAGGGTCCATGGGGGTCCTGACCACTGAAGAACAGGGTAACAAAGTATCAGAGAAACAGATGGACTACAGTCTGTAACTGTAGAACTACAAAGTGCAGCTATACAGTGAGTGGAGCTGATAAAATGGACAGTGAGCGTAGAAACAAGGAGGTGCTCGTAATGTTATGTCTGATTGGTGAGTGTACAGACATGACATTCAGAGTCTTTATTAAACTTCAGCAACACTTTAGCCTCAAAATCCTCATCAGTGACTCTGACTCTGTTTGGTACGGAGCCCCGCTTGTGACATCCTATATTAATAAAAATAATCCATGGCCACGCCTTATTAACGCGTGGGAACGAGATCCTAATACGTGGCCATGACTTAGATGTGGGAATGAGATTGTGGCTTGCTAATTTGTGGCCACGCATTAGGATCTCATTCCCATGGCTTACTAAGTCGTGACCACGTATTATTTTTATTTATACAGGATGTCACCAGCGGGGCTCTGTAGTACAGGGTGAGAATCAGGCCTGAATAATCTCTGCACTGCTGTTGTGGCTCCACACAACTGCTAATTCACCAACCGTAAACGCTGAAGACTGCCGTGCAGACTGTTGATCACACAGCAACGCAGAAAACTGGACTGGACATGAATTTAATCTGCAACAACTCACGAAAATACTGATTTTCATAAATCTCTGCTATGTGCCACACAAAAATGTTCCAGAGCTGATAAGTGCTGACTTATGTCCGTTTTTTCACTGAGTCCTCTGACTTACAGGGTAGTTTAGCAGCCAAAATCTGAATAATGCTACACACATGCTATTAGCATGCTAACGCTCCAGCACATTGAAACGATGCTGTGTTATAGTAGGTGTGCTGTTAAACGTCAGCACTATTATATAACAACACAACCTACTCAAATTTGACCCTACACTCTAAAAAAGATGGTTCTTCAGGGGTTCTTTAAAAAAATGGTTCTATATAGAACCACAAATACTCAAAGAACCCTCTGCATCATTAAAGGCTTGTAACAGTGGAAGAATCCTTTTTGGTACTGTATAGAACCATTTTCAAAAAGCTTCTATACAGAATCATCAATATACAGAACATTTTTTATCTGCTGCAGGTTTGCAATACATTCTCCCACCTTCAAGACACATCATCAGATGATGGCTTTCCTAGTCTTTAAACTGAAAAATCTCACTCTTGAGATTGTTGCAGTACTACTGTAGAAAATAAGTAGGCATGTATACATCAGATGTAGCGATGGTTACATTTTTAACTATGGCCCAAATGTTCCTTTCAGAATGTCTTTCTGTTTATTGGCACCAAACCTATACTAGTGTACTACTGTA
The DNA here is from genome assembly GCF_015220715.1 of Pygocentrus nattereri. Taxonomy (NCBI): domain Eukaryota; kingdom Metazoa; phylum Chordata; class Actinopteri; order Characiformes; family Serrasalmidae; genus Pygocentrus; species Pygocentrus nattereri. The sequence goes on along the minus strand of NC_051224.1, from coordinate 20,586,789 downwards.
CTAGTTGCTGGAGCTGAATCTTAAAAGTATAGCAGAGCAGAAAATTGTTTGGGTGGCATAGATGTCTGTTACTTGTATTCAAGTCCAGTCAAGTCAATTCAAAGTTTATTTATGTAGCGCTTTATACAACAGACATTGTCGGAAGGCAGCTTTACAAAGAAATCTGGGTCAGAGCCCCCATGATTGTCGCCAATAATGTCAAAACCATGAAAGAACACCCTAAGAACAAGAAATCTTGATAGGAACCAAGACCCAAAAGGGGAACCCATCCTCCTCTGGTCGACACCAGATAATAAATAGTAACACAAGAGCAAAATAAACAGAGAACAAGATTTTAATGTTAGTGTAAAATATCAAAATACAGAAAAGGGGAAAAGCAAGAGAAGCAATGGTTGTTATTGAATAGTTTGAGTCTGTGCAGCAGCAGCATCACCAGGAGGGCCAATTAATGCAGATGAGGTTTGCACATTGTTGTACAGCAAGAAGCTCCATGGTGGTCAAACTGGTCCAGAAGGCTGGCAAGCAGTAGCACCTGATCAAGGCTGAAGAAGCAACAGCATCAGACCAAACAGGATGGGCAGCTGTTCAGCTCAGCAAAGCAAACGCAGAGTCAGTTCTATATTACTTGTATTCTTCCAATCACTACATAAGCAAACGTAATTCCTTTGCAGATTAACTACATTTGAAGTTGCGGGGAAAAATTCCCATGTAAACTGGATTTTTTTGCTAACCTATTCCTTTGAAGCAAACGGAGAGAGGGACCCCAGACGCCACTGTAGCTCTGCGCCAGTGGCTCTTGTGCATTTTTCAAAAGGCTGGTTGGATTTGGGACAAGACGCCACTCAGAATGCACGATCCTACTTGCTGAGGATGTTCGACACTTTTATTTTTGGCAGCCAGTCTCATCTTTCACTGGTTATTTATTAGTGTGCAATAAATAAGTTAAGACTTTTTGTGGCGGCTTCAGTTCATGTTGGCTAGACAAGCAGGATCATTCCTCCATCTGCAGAAGTGGAGCATGCTTGACACACAAACCGATTTCTCCTTTCATCTAATCAAATCAGCACAGAAATGCAGAGAAGCAGGATTTACTGCTGTCTGCTTTTGAGCATGAGCACCGTAAATCACAGTAATTGAAAAATTCTACTGTAACGCTGAACCAGATCGGCACAGAACTGAGAGGGCTGGGACTCATCAGGGCTGATACTGAAGGGCCTTTGAGTCAGAAAAAAGAGCACAATCTGTCCCCAGATGTTTATAGTAGCAGCCAAGGTAACAATATTCATGAGCCATTTCACAAGACTGGTGCCAACTGAAATCACAGGTCCCACAGAGTCAATTACACACAGTCACACACAAATGCAAAAAAAAAAAGGTGAACAACCCGCTGATCAAATGACATGTTTTGTTGATTTTCTGAATGAAAATATGTCACACAGCTTTTTTCTGCAGATTGTGGTGCACAATTTCTATTTAGTTGCCAAGATTAAAATATTGGGGAAAAAACTCCCATGAAATACACCCTGTGCAAATGTTACGGCACAAAAGTCTGATGAGACTGAAAATCTTTTTTTTTTTCGTTCATTTAAACCTGAAAACAAACAAATTTTTAGAATTTAGAAAAGAAAAAATTTAATGAAGAAATTTTTGACATTGTCAATTTATTGTCTTACATCTATTTCTTTTATTTCATTAATTTATGTTTTTTTATCTGATTATTTACCTGTTACTTGATAAGTTGTTATATTGTGATTTTAATTGTTTATTGATTTAACAGTTTATTGGTACCCACTTATTATTAAATTTTACTTTTATGATTTTTAGAATTTAACTATAGTATTTTATTCATTTTTTTACTGGACAACTTCTCAATCCCTGATTCCTGTGTTACACGGCTACATTGTAAATGAGGGTCTCCCTCAATATACATATTTTCTAAGCCTATTCTCCCTCTGGGTTGGGGGAGGGTGCTGGAGCCTATGCCAGTGATCATTGGGCGGAAGGTAGGATACACCCTGGACAGGTCGCCAGTCCATCGCAGGGCAGACAGACAGACTGACACAGACAATCACTCACACCCAGGGGCAATTTAGCATGTCCAATCAGCCTGATTGCATGTCTTTGAATGTGGGAGGAAGCCGGAGAAAATGGAGGAAACCCACGCAGACATGGGGAGAACATGCAAACTCCACACAAAGAGGACCCCGGTCGCCTGGCTGGGGAATCGAACCCAGGCCCTCCTCACTGTGAGGTGATAGCGCTACCCACCGTGTCACTGTGCCACCCCCTCCCTCAATGCATTCTGAGTTTAAATAAAGGTTGATTGATTGACATTCTCCACTGTTTCTAGGTCTTTCCTCAAACTGAAGCACATCACCATTTTGAGGTCTTTTTGATAAACTGGTCAGATTTTTGTTTGATTATTCTCTACATTGAAACACATGATCAGACGACTCTCAGGTGATTCGATCTACTGATCGGTGGCTGTTGCTCAGACATACAGAGCCCATGCCAGTGCACACTGTCACTACAGCAAAAGGGGGACAGCCACCAAATATTAAGAAATTCAGAAATTCATGTAAACATATAAAGAAGCTTTTCACTCAGATTGTTATTCTGATAGTATTATGTCATAATATCATTTGTGATGAAAACCTTTGCAGTAAATTAGAAAGGAAGGCAAAACAGAGGCGTGTTCACCAGTGACCAGACATTTGGACCTGCGATAAAGTGTTTCCCTCGACCTGGCAATATGCTGTAGTGGTGGTGCACACTTTATGGGTAATGTCAGGCAAATGGGCTTTCACAAGAGTTCTTCTTCTCCGCATCACCTTTATTTACTCACCAACACTCACAGCTATTACATATTTACACACGTGCACACTCAAAACGAAAAAACTAAATGAAAATAATAGACTTTACAACCAGACGACAGATCAATGACTGCAAAGTCATACAGATCACAGACATTCGTTACACTCAGTCAACTGTTCAGCTGAAAGAATCCACTTGTAACCCCAGTAATGCTGCTTATATACAAGTCACTCCTCCCCTTGAATAAACTATTACTGGCCTGGGTGAAAACAATAGCTTTGAATATACATTACATTATATATACATAGATACATATATTAATACATTATATACATATATTATATATACAATACATATTTTTACATGCAACAGTAATATTAATCCTTATTCTCCACTTACTGCTCACTTCACATTCATAACATCATCATTATACCTTTGCAATTCAGTGTACACTTATTAAACACAATTTCCTCTCAGACAGGTTTTGCTCTTTCCTCCTCCTCTAAAGAGGATGGACGCACCCAGGTAAGTAAAACTCAGGTGAACCCATTCAGTTCTCTTTTGGTCTGTAAAGGCAAGGATGATCACTCCACAGGAAGTACAGGTAAGTATATACCAGTGGTGGACAGCAACTAAGTAAATGTAATTCATTACTGTACTTCAGTAGTTTTTTGTGTATCTGTACTTTACTGAAGTTTTTCTATTTTGGACGACTTTTTCCTTTCACTCCACTACATTTCAAAGTAAAATATCTTACTTTTAAATCTGTCCTTCCTTTTGGTTTGTGTGTGTATAAAAACATAACATGTCAAAATGAAAGAAGCACAAAGCAAGAGCACCAATCAGTAACGAGGAGCGATGTTAAGGTGGACGCATGTGTGGAGACAAGCGAGATTTATTATGGGCAAATCCAAAATCAGGGTCAAGACAGTCCAGGTTCAGGTAGCCAACACAAAGAGCAGGAGGGACAGATATGACAAGGAACGTCCAAACACTTAAAAACTCTTCAAATAATACATATACTACACACACAAGCCTTACATCAAACAGCACATACAAACAAACATCAAACACGATCAAACATATCAAAGCCCAGCACTAGACTAAAGAAAACACAGGGCTTAAATACAAGAGGGCTAACGAGGGTCAGGTGGGAAACAGGTGGTAACAATCAGGGGTGGAGTCAGGCAACAAGGGGGCTGGACTGAACCAAAACAAACGCACATGGAAGATCAAAAGTAAACAAAAAGCACATGGAGGAGTGGGAGGAGCCAATCGTGACAAATCAGGGCACTTTGTTCTGAGCTGGTTTTGACCTGTTGCTCATACTGACCCAGTGCAGCACACGGTTCAACGTCAGCGCAGCAGCATAAAATGTTGGGAGAGTCTATTCAAAATAAATGATGAACTAACCTAACTTTGTGTAAATAGACCACAATATAGAAATATGTACACGTATGCAGTCGTGACTGACGCGACTTTTTTCTGAATTTATACCATCACTTTCATTTTATAGTTAATTAGTTTTAGCTAGTTTATGTTTATGAACAGAGACCTACAGATCAACATAGTAAAGGAAACTTATTTGTGATCCTGAGTTTAAAGCAAGTTATTATTAAACTTTAAACTTAAATTTGTAACTAATTTACAAAGTAATCTTAAACTGAAACTTTGCTTGTATGTAAAAATTGATTTCAAAGCCACTCGGTTCTCCCTGATGGAAACTGCTTACCTTCAGCGTTTTGTGCTTATGATCATTTTAATAGACGTCAGCATCACTAATTAATGATGTTCTATTAAAAGATTGGTTTACCAAGACAAGACACTGGAGGATTTTCACCTAAAATTAGTTCAGGAAATAAAAGACTTGTTTTAAAAACAGGACATTACAGTCATAATTAATCTTTTAGTACTTTTACTTTTGATACTTAAGTACATTTGAAGGCAAATACTTTAGTACTTTTACTCAAGTGGAGGTCTAAAGGGAGGAACTTCTAGTTTTACTGGAGTAATATTTTACCTTGGGTCCCTCTACTTTAACTCAAGTACCTGGTTTGTGTATTTCGTCCACCTCTGGTATATACAGTCAGTCTTTACTCTGTGATATGTAAGGAGCACCACAAACTAAATGTTGTAAACTCAAATGACTCTCTTCAATTTTTTCCTCATGTAATCAGGTCTCTTAGACCTTATTTTAGGTATGATCTAGGAAAATAATCAAAGCAGGGATAATTTTATACTTTACTTAAGTCAACAAATGTTTCACCTTCACGTTAAACAGGATTCATTATATCAAACCATTTAAAAGACAAAAGTCCCATCTCTAAAACATATGTGCATTTGGAAAGACCCAGTCTTCAAATGGACCTAAAAATCTCAAATTTTTGAGTTTAATATTAGGAAACTTTTAGGAAAGCATGTTTGTTATGTGTGCTGTAATATAAGACCAAGTATGATAACCAGCTTGTAACTCTGACATATTCACTCTGATAGTGTTATTAAAGTGTGTTGTGCCTGTAAAATACATACATAAACTTAATTTAGAGGAGAATACTTAAATTATTTTTGTAGTTTTCTGTTCCCTGTTAAAACTGAGAATGATTACTTTTCCGAAATCTTTTCAAATTCCTGCATAATTAAAAGATTAACATGTAAATAAGGTCATTCAAAGTGATTTGATGTGAAATGCTTTGTTCTAGAGAAATTTGTTCACAGTGGTGGCGATGGGAACCAGACGATTGAAGAGTTTAACGCCTCTCAAAGCTCCCTCACATTAAGCATTTATAGGAAATGTTTATGAATACACTGCCTGATGTCTGAGACATTGTTTTATAATAGTTTTGAGAAGGTTTTGGCCTAAAAGCCATTCATCGTGGATAGGTACATGGAGGAAGCTGCGAGGCAGAAAAGTCCTCAAAAAGAAAACATTTTCCCAGACATTATTTTACCATCATCAACATTACATATAAAAACTCAGAAGACACGTGTAGGTTCACTGGCGGTTTTAGATAGTAAATGAATGGATATATTTGTTTTGTTTTGTTTCTCTCCAATTCATTTTTTCCATATTAAATCATTCTGAATGACTTTGTTTACATCTCAAAGACTTCGTTTACATCTCTCTTTGTTTACATCTCAAAGACTTAATTTACTTCTCTCTTTGTTTACATCTCAAAGACTTTGTTTACTTCTCTCTTTGTTTACATCTCAACATTTAAATGGCATCAAATATGAAGCCATAATTAACATGGTTACTACTACTATACATTATTATTCTGTTACGTAAGACTATTAATTAGACATTTCAGTTCAGTTAACTTGACTTGACCTGTCTATGGTGTTGGCTCCAGTTCCCAGCGCAACCTAGATGGATAAGCGGTTTATATGGTGTGTGTGTGTGTGTGTGTGTGTGTGTGTGTGTGTGTGTGTGTGTGTGTGTGTGTGTGTGTGTGTGTTCAGTTAACTTTTTTTCGTTTGCACTTCAAGGCAATATTGAGCTTTGGAAAGCTGCTATCGACATACAGCTTATTATTATTAATATTATTATTACTATTATTATTGTTGATGTTAACAACAATAAGAACAACAACAACAACAATAAATAACCTGTTGCTGGTTTTCCCCGCTCCTTCCCGCCGAAAGTTCTAAGCGCAATGCATCATGGACAATGAAGTTTTCTGCGATGCTAGCTCACGGCGAATAACCTCGAGCATCTCAGTACTTTAAACTACAACTTACAAACAAGCTGCAAATCGAACTCGGGAAAACAAAAACGTACTGAATTTGTTAACTAATACAGGTTGCTATGCTATTAAACCTTCGATAAAAGCTCGAAATGTTAGTTTACTGATGAACACCAGGCGTTAAAATCTTCTGTTTGGATTCTGCAGGACTAACTGAGGGACTGTGCCGCCATCTTGCGCTTCTCTGTGCAACTACTACTACAACGAGTGACCAAAACAGAGTGAACGAACGACATTAACCTGCAAATAATGCGACAAGAGCATTTAAATACATAACATAGCTTCACTTGTATTTTATGTGGTTGTAACAAAGATCATAGATATAACTAAATATTCATGAACTGAATCGAGGTACTGACTTTACGGTAATCGTGAACATGAGCAGTAAGACACGCACACAAAAAGTATTTAAAAAAAACAAGATATCATATCATAACTGCATTTTCACTGAGTATCAATACCTAAAATACTTGCTTTTTGCATGTCAGAGGTTCACTGGCTCCTATTAAGAAATGAGATATTAGAATACAAATTCAATTCAAAAGTTATTTTAAACACTAATGTCTATTAGACACACATTTAGGCCATTTTCATACATTTTTAAATGTATTTGACAAATATATTTACTTTTTGTATGGTACATTTCTATGTGTAATATTTCCCCAAACATTTTAAAATAAATGTATTTTAAAGACAGGAGGCTGAGCTGGAGGTGGCAGAGATGAAGATGCTGAGATTTTCGTTGGGAGTGACAAGGATGGACAAGTTTAGAAATGAGCAGATCAGAGGGACAGTGAAGGTGGACCAGTTTGGAGATAAAGCCAGAGAGGCCAGGTTGAAATGGTTTGGACATGTGTTTAGGAGGAATAGTGGATATATTGGGCAAAGAATGTTGGAGATGGAGCTGCCGTGTAGAAGTAGAAGAGGTAGACCTCAGAGAAGGTTTATGGATGTAGTGAAGGTGGACATGGAGATGGTTGGTGTAAAAGTAGAGGAGGCAGTGGATAGGGCAAGATGGAGGCAGATGATCCCTAAAGGGAGCAGCCGAAAGAAGAAGAAGATAAGGTTAATGTGGCAATATATTCTGAAATACATTTAAGTACTTAAAATGTATTTTATCACGCACCCCGAAATTTATATATCATATATAAACATATGTCCATATTTTTTTTTCCAGTATCTGTACTCTTATGGTTCTACCACTAATTTGCCAGTATGATGATCTCTGTTGTGTTATTGCTAGTACAGATCCAATTCTACTTACTGAAAATGTTAATTATAAGAAACCGATGAGAAATGAAGACCACATTTTTATCAGCAGCATATTAAAGGCATCAACAATCATGAAGACACTAAATAACACGTTCAGGAATATGTTCAAACCATTTGAGTTCAAATTAAATTTAGCTGGCTGAAATGACACATTACAAATTACAATTTTTCATGCATTTTCAGAAAATTACAAAAGACACATTTCATGCATTCTCACAAAAAAAAAAACCCCAACGCTTCACATATATCATGAAGAAATGAACATCAGCACAATAGTAACCGTTCTCTAAAACTGAACCAGTCCTTAAGCAGTGCCATTTTAGTCAACCTCTTCAATAGTTGGGCCTTGAGAACTGCCACGTGAACTGGCACGAGCCTGATCTCCACAGCTTCCTGCCAGCATGCCTCCCTGGTACAGCTTTGTGACGATGGTGCTGCAGTCTTTCTCCAGCTCCTTCAACTGATGCTCATACTCCTCCTTATCAGCCAGCTGGTTGTTCTCCAGCCAAGTGATGGTCTGTTTGCACTTCTCAATGACTTCCTTCCTGTTTTGCTCACTGATCTTGCCTTTCATATTCTCATCCTCTACATTGCTCTTCTTGCTGAAGGCGTAGGACTCTAGGGAGTTCTTCACAGCGACCATCTCTCTCTGAAGGTCATCTTCTGCATTGTAACATTTTCTCAATCTCCTCTTTGCTCAGGCGATGTTTGTCGTTGGTGATGGTGACTTTGTTTTCTTTGTCAGTGGTTTTGTCCACAGCAGACACACTAAGGATCCCGTTGGCATCTATGTCGAAGGTGACCTTAATCTGAGGAACCCTTCGAGGCGCGGACAGGATACCGTGGGATGTGTCGCCCACAAGGATAGCGGCATGGACTGCAGCACCGTAAGCCACTGCCTCATCTGGGTTGATGCTTTTGTTCAGTTTTCTGCCGTTGAAGAAATCCTGGAGAAGTTTCTGGATCTTGGGGATTCTTGTAGAACCACCGACCAACACAGTGTCAGGCAGGAATCACTGAAGTAGGCTGGAAAAGTGATGACTGCATTTGTCAATTTCTGCCCAAGATAAGCCTCTGCAATATCCTTCATTTTCACCAGAACCATCGATGAGATTTCTTCAGGGTAAAAGAACTTGATCTCTCCTTTGTACGGAACTTTTGGTTTCCATCAGTCACCAACAACGTTAATAGGCCAGTGCTTCATGTCTGACTGCATGAATGGATCATCAATCTTTCTGCTAATTGGCCGCTTAGCATGAAATATGGTGTTGTTTGGGTCCACGTGGGTCTTGGTGGCATCTCCAATTAGCCGTTCAGCGTCATTGAAAGCCACCTAGCTGGGGGTTGTTGCCCTGGTTGATCACGATGATCTCTACTTTTCCATGTTGAAACACCCCAATGCAGGAGTAGGTGGTGCCCAAGTCAGTCCCAATAGCAAGTCTTTTTGCTGACATGGCTGATTATAGTCAAGCTGGAAAATACAGAAACAGTGCCATCTAAAGTGAAAGCATGACTTTAGGACAATGCATAAGCAGATGTTTTGTAAAATTTGCCTAAAGATAATTCTGACTTTTTAAACTTCTGCATGATTCAGTGACTGAGATGTAAGTAAATTCACAGAGATTTGATGTGAAATGGTTCAATGTACAAAATCTTACTGACCCTGATTACTTTACCGTGGTGGTGATAGGAATCAGAGGCTGAGACGTGTACAACTCTAGTCATTGTACTTGTCATATAAAATGGCCAACGAACCTACATGTCTAAGTTTTCATATCCCAGATAGCAAGAGGATAGTGGGCATCAAAGTTGGTGGCCCACTGGCTTTTTGCTCAGCGTTTTGTTTGTGGCCCACTGATGTTGAAACAGAGTGGTAAATAAAATGGCATTTTTCAGTGCTAATTTTAAGCACTCACAGTCCAATTTACCTATTTTTCCATAATGCTTTAAATTATTCACTAAATCACTTTATAAACAGTTACATCACAAATAAAGCTGATAATACAACGGTCTAGCACAGTGTCTGCAACATTTAATATCTTCATTTTATATTAGGCCTATTCATTTTTTCCCCCCTCAATTGTTTGTAATATTTACCTTAGTTTATTTTCCAAAACAAAAGGCTAAACATCTGTTTGAGGAGAATAAAAACTAGATGGCTTGAATTTAGAGCAATAATATGAGTGGATTAGCAGTGGCATATAATTTTGGGGTGGGGGGGCTATTTTGCCTCACAACCTACTGCATGTACCTGTCCATCATTAATGGCTTTTAGAAAATACACTTTGAGCTCAACTATTCTCAAAACAATCATAAAACAACGTCTCAGGCAACAGGCAATGTATTCATAACCATTTCATGTAACAACTTTCTATGAGGGAGCTTTTAGAGCTGGATGTCTGGTTCCTATCACCACCACTGTGGACAATTCTCTAACACAGAGCATTTCACACCAAACCACTGTGCGTGACTTTGTTTATATCTCAACAATTTAATTACACTGAACTCCTTGAGACCACCAGTGGTTCCAAAATGCTCTTTACTACTAGTGTAGGCCTACATAACGCAGAATGCACTTATGACAGGTCAAAATAACCCACATAACTGTGCTTTATCAACTAAGTCCTGGACTTTCATAATAAAAAAATCTTTACAATGACTTTTTAAGGATTTGGTATTGCTGCCACATATTTCATATTATAAATCTAACAAAAGTGACTCAATATACCTAAAAACAATCATATTAAATGTTAGATATACTGATAAGCCACTTTATAAACTCATTGTCCATTTTATCAGCTCAGACTAATTAAAACATGATGTGGGAGGAGCTGGATCAGATCCAGCCGAACCCCCTGGACTTTTCCTTCTGCAGCAACAGCAATCTCGCCTGTTAGCTGCTCTGAGGTTGTGAAGAATAACATTGAGCCCTGATGGTTTTGATACTGATAGGATGCTTTATCTGGCAAACTTAGTCTAGACTCAAAGATTTTTCTAAATTTCAGTATTTGTTTTGGCCTAAAAATATTTTTTTATTTGTGTTATTCAGGATGGAGGGCTACACAAAGGCCAAATAGTTCCCAAAGAATACTTTTTAAAGATTTACTACTATTTTACCATCATCAGCATTACATATAAATACTCAGAGCACTGTAAAGAAAATCTCAAGAGTCAGAAAGTTTCTCTACCAATTTTCTCTATTTCTGAAAAATCAGTGGTATTTTCCTTCAAATCTAAGTGATGACAGAAATACAGTCATTTTGAATGTCTGGTGCTTAGCAGGCAGAAGAACAGCTAAGATCATCTATGTCTGTCATTGCTTAGATTTGAAGTGGCTCTCTACTGCCTATGTAGCGCACCAGGTAGGCAGACTTGAAAAAAGACTTGATGGCTGAAGACTGAATACACAGTGCTGCTGGAGTTTTTAAACACTGTGTCCACTCTATTAGACACTCCTACCTTGTCAGTCCACCTTGTAGATGTAAAGTCAGAGACAATAGCTCACCTGCTGCTGTTGGTCATCCTCTAGTTCTTCATCAGTGGGCAGAGGACACTGTTGACTTTATATTTCTGGTTGGTGGTCTATTCTTAGTCCAGCAGTGACACTGAGGTGTTTAAAAACTCCACCAGCACTGCTGTGTCTGATACAGTCTGTAATTGTAGAAATACAAAGTGCATCTATCCAGCAAGTGGAGCTGATAAAACGGACAATGAGCGTAGAAACAAGGAGGTGCTCATAACGTTATGCCTGATCGATGTACACGTTACATACATACATACACAGTATGGCCATTTCTTTTCATACATACATACATACATACATGTGCACAATCAACATATAAACAGCACTGATGTGCTAACCTTATTTAAAGTTGTGTGTTTTCTGTTTTACAGGTACCTGCAACCTGGATCACCCCAAGTACGTAGAAGTAGATTTATTCCATGAAATGCCTGTCAAAAAAGTCATCTTATGTCCATGGAGGTAAGAAGTGAACTACATATACATTATATATATATATATATATATATATATATATATATATATATATTCAGAGGTGGCAGAAGTCCCTTACTAAAGTTAAAAAAAAAAAAAAAAAAAAAAAAACACTCAAGTTGTCAAGTATGAGTTTGAGTTTATACAAGTATAATTTACTCAAGCAGAAGTGTCAAAGAACTTCATAATATTTAAAGAAGTGAAGGTATGTCTTTTAAAAAATCTCATTCAATTTTTTAAACAGATTATCTTTTTTATTGAGGGTTAGAGGCACAAATGCACCAAATTGAGCATATATAAAATTGTTTGTATACTGCAGGCATCATCCACAAAAACCCACTCATCATAAGCTCCCAAACACATTTATATGTTTGACTTCCTTTATAAGAATTTGAGATGGACACTACTCGAATCTCTACCAAAAAACAGATTTTTATTTTAGCAATTAGTAGTGAACTACAGACTGATTATTTTACATAAGGCCACAAAATCCACTAATGTCTTGCAATGTCATTACATCTGGTCTGTTAGCTCTCCTAACAGCCTGCAGCACTTTCACTACAAAGAATGCGTCCATTCACTGCAAACACAACCTCTGCCCACACAACAAAACCAAGTTAAAATCAGACAATTGATTTTTACTTATACGAAGTTAAACCTATAAAGATGTACGAACTTAAAACATAATTACCAAGACAAAAAACAGGTTACTACCTCAGCAGGTAGACCCAAATGAAGGTGACATGAAAGTTAAATCAAACAGCTGATGTGCAAAGATGAGGAAAAACAACACCGCAATCTTTAACATCTAAACCTAATCACCTAGGCTAAAGCATACTGCCACAGTGGGCATGAAACATTATGGTTTATATATGTCTTACCTGTAATGACTCGATGCACTGAAGTAACATCTCCCCAGGTGTCTGAATGTAACCGTTCCATCATTTAAGGTGGAACAGGAATTGAAGCATCTTCAGCTTCATGTAGTCTCTATCCACTGTACAAGTCTGTTACAGTCAGTAAACTGGGGCTGTCACCTGAGACAGGGGCCACTGGTTTAACCCCAAACTGTTACAGAAATGCTTAGACATATTTAGTTTGAGCACTCTTGTGCTGCAAGTTCATTGATTAGCTCACAATATCGGCCCACCAGGAAATTTTTTTTCCGACTCTCCCAATAACCTTCTCCAAGACTGAGTAAGGCCAGGAGGTGCATTTTTCTTTCAGACTCATCATCCACGTTAAGCGCAGTCCTGTAAGCTGTGAAAGGAGCCAAAACACTCTTAATATACGAATGTGAATAAAACTGCTTTGTAGAAAAGCAATACAATATATTTTCAAAAACATGAGCTGCTAATTTGGCTAATCAAATGTAACTTTAATTGCTCTGTGTAACTGTCAAGCTGCATGGAAATTAAAGTTGCATGCAACTAGCTGTTTGATTTTGTAAATCCAGCCTTAGACAATGTTTTTTTCTGGATGTTTATTTCAACAGCACAATTCCATACAAAATACAAAATTGAAAACGTAAAACTCAACACATTTCACAAAAAGCTGGTGCAAATAAAACAAGTTCAAGGAATCCCAATGAGCAGCACGAGATGAAGAGACAGGGAATACAACAACTGAACCTTCCACAAATGAGTAACACAGTTTCCTGGAAAGATTACGCCTAGTTCTATTTTAGCTTTATTTTTAAGTCCAGGGCTAAACTTAATCTATATCTGGAAATTATGCTCTTAATGTAACATTATAAAGAGTATATAAAAATTTTATCAATGGTGGTGCAGCCTACGCTGGTCCCAGACTGAACGGAGTGTAAATAGGTCAGAGGTTACAGATGCCGGTTTGGAAATCAGTAGGGCCTCTCTCTGCGGTCCTGCCTGTGTTCACCCCTAAAAAAATAAAAAATAAATAATACCACATGACTTTTATAGTTTTAAATGTCTCAGTAAATAAGTAATATAGCCCCTGTTGACTAGCATGCCAAAATGTGGCCCCGTCTACTCTGGTTAGCAATTTCTGACTTGTGTACGACTTTACTCTCACCGTGAGTCCATCTTCCCAGGACCGTATCCTCCCCGGTCTCCACCTCTACCTCCTCTGAAGCCCCCTCGGTCACCACCTCGTCCACGGAACCCACCACGATCAAACCCACCCCTGCCCCGCTCACGGTCTCCACCATAACCTCCTGAGATAGAGAGGGAGACAGAAGAAGTTAGTAAAGCTGAATACACACTACTCTTCAATAATAATTCTTTAAAGCACATACAGGCATATATACAAGTTAACAACACTGGTCAAATTAAGTTTTGCTGATTTTTTTTTCTTCTTTACAACAAACAAATGTAAAGATTCAATTTTTCTGCAAGTTCTAGTGCATAATTTCTTCTTTTTGCTGAGTTTAACATCCTGGGGAGAGCAGAATGTAATCGGTGACCATTTAAAGCTGTCGAAAAAGAAGCGGATTTCAACTTCAAGAGTTGAAAAGCATGAAAAGGGATGAGGAAGCTGTTCTGTTTCTGCTTGACAATATACACTGCTCAAAGAAATAAAGGGAAGACTTAACACAATATAACTCCAAGTAAATCAAACTTCTGTGAAATCAAACTGTCCACTTAGGAAGCAACACTGACAATCAATTTCACAGCTGTTGTGCAAATGGAACAGACAACAGGTGGAAATTACTGGCAATTAGCAAGACACGCTCAGTAAAGGACTGGTTCTGCAGGTGGGGACCACAGACCACTTCTCAGTACCTTTCTGCTTTCTGGCTGATGTTTTGGTCACTTTTGAATGTTGGCGGTGCTTTCACACTCGTGGTAGCATGAGACGGACTCTACAACCCACACAAGTGGCTCAGGTAGTGCAGCTCATCCAGGATGGCACATCAATGCGAACTGTGGCAAGAAGGTTTGCAGTGTCTGTCAGCGTAGTGTCCAGAGGCTGGAGGCACTACCAGGAGACAGGCCAGTACACCAGGAGACGTGGAGGAGGCCATAGGAGGGCAACAACCCAGCAGCAAGACCGCTACCTCCGCCTTTGTGCAGGGAGGAACAGGAGGAGCACTGCCAGAGCCCTGCAAAATCACCTCCAGCAGGCCACAAATGTGCATGTGTCTGCACAAATGGTTAGAAACCGACTCCATGAGGATGGTATGAGGGCCCGACATCCACAGATGGGGGTTTTACTCAAAGCCCAACACCATGCAGGATGCTTGGAATTTGCCAGAGAACACCAGGATTGGCAAATTTGCAACTGGTGCCCTGTGATCTTCACAGATGAAAGCAGGTTCACACTGAGCACATGTGACAGACGTGACAGAGTCTGGAGACGCCGTGGAGAGCGATCTGCTGCCTGCAACATCCTTCAGCATGACCGGTTTGGCAGTGGGTCAGTAATGGTCTGGGGTGGCATTTCTTTGGAGGGCCACACAGCCCTCCATGTGCTCGCCAGAGGTAGCCTGACTGCCATTAGGTACCGAGATGAGATCCTCAGACCCCTCGTGAGACCATATGCTGGTGCGGTTGGCCCTGGGTTCCTCCTAATGCAGGACAATGCTAGACCTCATGTGGCTGGAGTGTGTCAGCAGTTCCTGCAAGATGAAGGTATTGAAGCTATGGACTGGCCCGCCCGTTCCCCAGACCTGAATCCGATTGAGCACATCTGGGACATCATGTCTCGCTCCATCCACCAACACCATGTTGCACCACAGACTGTCCAGGAGTTGGTGGATGCTTTAGTCCAGGTCTGGGAGTCGATCCCTCAGGAGACCATCTGCCACCTCATCAGGAGCATGCCCAGGTGTTGTAGGGAGGTCATACAGGCACGTGGAGGCCACACACAATACTGAGCCTCATTTTGACTTGTTTTAAGGACATCACATCAAAGTTGGATCAGCCTGTAGTGTGTTTTTCCATTTTAATTTTGTGTGCGACTCCATTGGTTAATAAATTTGATTTCCATTGATGATTTTGGTGTGATTTTGTTGTCAGCACATTCAACTTTGTACAGAACAAAGTATTCAATGAGAATATTTCATTCATTCAGATCTAGGATGTTATTTGAGTGTTCCCTTTATTTTTTTGATCAGTGTATAACATGGATAACATTAACTTGCTTTTGTTGTTTCACAGAACCAATAGGTCAATATTGTTTTGTACCATTTGCTAACGTTTGTGATGGCTAATCCTGGTCAGCTTTTCAGCAGCAAAAGTTTGCTAACATTAGGTACATTACCTGCTGCATCACTGTTCGCTCCAATGTTATGGTGTTTGGCCATACAATGTTTCTGAAGGGATTTATGGCCATAATTTTAAAAAAGTTTGCCAGCCCAGTGTCGTTCACCTTTTCAATGCATGTCCATGAACTTGGGGGTGCAGCTTCTGAAGAAGCACTGAAGGGAGGAGTGTATTTGTTTTGCTGTTACGTTCAAATATCAACAGTCGCTCTCCAGAAACACTTCCTGCGCCTTTAAAGTTATCTGGGATATTACTGCTTCTTTGGGCAAAGTGGCCATATATATTT
Organism: Pygocentrus nattereri; assembly: GCF_015220715.1. NCBI lineage: Eukaryota > Metazoa > Chordata > Actinopteri > Characiformes > Serrasalmidae > Pygocentrus > Pygocentrus nattereri. The sequence continues at coordinate 20,570,439 of NC_051224.1, read as the reverse complement.
TTTTTGTTATTTCAAGTTATGAGTTTCGTTTTTTTCACTGTTCTGAGGTCAATGATTCGAGGATCTCTAGTTAGGGTTACTACTGGGTCCAGTGTTGCTGTCTCCAGGAGTGAAATTCAAGGTTCGGCTCACTTGTAAATTTGTCATGTCCCTCCAAAATAGCAGCCTGTCTGCTGTCGGTCCCAAGCACACTAAAAAACACTGGCCCACTAGGAATATTCCCAGATATCCTGAGAGCCAGTTTGTACCAGCACTCAGAGTCCTCACAATGAAATGAATATGAAAAATGTGGTGTGTGGAGGGAAATATTGGGCACTCAGTACTTTACCTCCCATCGGTGGCATTCCTCCTCCAGCACCCTCAGGTTTGGCTGCTTTACACTGGTTACACTCGTTACGCCATGAGAAGTTCAGATTTCCACATGACCTTCACAAAATGGATCAATTAAATATGCACAAAAATCTTTTTATATGTTAGTATGTTTGTAGATGACCAGGATATACATCAAATATGTAAACGCACTAAACATGCACTCACGGGTTTGAACATTTCCAGTCTCCAGCTCTTTGCTGGCCTCCGCCACTGCCATTGTTACCAGGGAAACCACCACCTCTACTGCCACCAAATCCACCTCTTCCCATTGGCCCTAAAACAGACAGAGGAGTGCAACGCTTATTATTACTGCAGAGACAGTACTGATTCTCCTGCTCTCTGAACTGTCTCAGTCTGTACTGTTTGTACCTCACTCAGTGCCTGCTGTCATGTAAATACAATAAATCTGTCATATGCCATATAAATATGAACAGATATACTTTTATTTGATTTCTCTCATACTTTAATTTGTGTAGATTTATTTCTATTTTTCTGCATTATCTGTCTGTTTTTATCCTAAATACACAAACTATGGGACAACACACAAACACACACACACCTCCTCGTCCACGGCCACCTCTCATGCCTCCGCCTCCACCTCCACGGCCAAAGTCAGCCCGGCGCGTGGCAAAAGATACTTTAATGGGGTTTCCATTGAAATCTTTACCTGTGAACATCCAAAGAAGACATCTAAGACATGAGGAATCCACTGGGTTACCAAGTACAGCTTCTGACCATTCAGAGGACAGTGTCTGTTAGCTACGTGTTGCCATACAGGAAACAATAGCAAGCCAATATGTTTTGGACAATTAGCCAAACCACAAAGGGACACACACTGGGGTCCAGAGCCAAAACAGCTAATTGTGTCGGCGTCTAATTACTTACTAACTGTACTTTAAGTACATGAGTATTCAAAAGTGTGGAATTGAGGTTTTCAATACTTAATTACTTAATATGCCCTTAATATGCTATTCTTAAAAACATAACCGTTCAATAACATTTCAAATAGCTTAAGATACTTAAATCTACACTGAATAAGGTTATTTCTCCACATATACATATATAACAAGCAATATCTTAATACTTTTAATTAATAATTTAAATGAATAATTACATTAACTACTCTAAAGATTTAACTCAAATTCTCATTGTTACTTGCGGCTATTACTTATTCCCAAGATACTTATCATAACATTTAGCTCTCATTACTGTAAATGATTCAGTAACTAGTATGAAACAATGCAAATTGTGTTATGAGAGTCAAGAATGAAAATCTGGACTCAGAGAGAACTTGAGTGTAAATGGATGAATTATTTCATAGACATGAGGTTTCAAACATAGACCCACCATCAAACCAATCAATGGCAGCTTTAGCAGAAGGAGGATCATCAAAGGAAACAGTAGCCTCGCCTTTCAGCTTGCCCGTCTCTCTGTCCGTGTACAGGTTTATCATGGGCAAGCCCGTCTTCTTATTCATCTGAAGGAGCGAAAAAATAAACGGTTAAAAAGTGCAGGTCATGGAGAAGTTCATGGCTTGTTTCTCGTTTCTGACCACATACCTTGATAATGCCAATCTGTTTAAAGAAATCTGCGACAGAGTCCACAGTATAGTTGTCTCCCAGGCCTTGCACAAAGATGGTGTTGTTATCAGAATTATCCTGCTCCTGCACTGTAAAACACAGGCATCAAGACTCCATCACAATGCCTCAGTAAGTGCCTAATATCAGTGAGTAGAAACCAAGACTTTCACTTACTGTTGGGCCCACCGGGTCCATGGTCCCGTGGTCCTTTGGAGTGAAGCAGAAAGCATTACTACTAATGCCCATGTAACCACCCCAAAGACATGTACACAACACATGCAGACACAAAAGTAAATTTTAACAAGCAAGAACCGTGAGTATTCACTGCTTAACCGACTGAAAGTGAGGAATCCTTCTGGATTCACATGTGCAAAACTACTGACTTCTTTGGTGTTGCATTGAACCCTAAAACCAAAGATCCAACTGGAAATAATCAGCCTTTGTTTTTTTCCATACAAGAACCACTCACACTATATTTGCTACCACATTTAAGCTCTTCCAGGAAAATGACATTAGAAAAAAACCATCCATTGAGTACCTTCATGTTTGAAGGGCCATTTCTTCTTCTTCTTACCAATATAAAAAATTGTTGAATATAAAAATGTGTTGGCGAGAAACCATCCACGATTTTTCATTACCGCCGTCTCCCAATCATCTCTCCCAATGCACATTATAAAACCAATGATTCTACCATACTATGGCATGCACTCTTGTTTTGTTCAGCTCTTTCAGGTGTTCAGCAATAACAGTGTTAATTTGAGCATTTCTTTCCATTAAAAGAACCCATGTCATTTTGTCTCTCTGGCACACAGTCCTCATCTCCAGAGGAAACTTGAGAGGGTGCTACCATTGTTATAACCATTTTTGACCACCATTGATGCCTCCACTTTTGACCACCATCAACCAAACCATTATTTCTGATCCCAGCATTTTGATGTTAAAAAGATCCACCAGGAAGCTTCACCGTCCTCCATGTTACCATGAGAGCAGCCCCAGGAGGCCTTACCGAATTCCCTTCAGTACACTGTGCGCCCAAGTTCTCAAATTCTTTGGAAACCATCAAAGGTGCCTACATGCAACCATGTGATATGACATGATCAAAGTCCAGAGCTCAGAATCCATTCTTATTGTGTGTAATTTCACATGTTCATCTTGCGTTGAAGACAGACTGAGGTGTATGAGGTGCACCATGACACATCATAGTTGAGGTACCATTCAAGAAGATTGTGTTTCAGACTCGTTTTTAAAATTCTCAGTCCAGTTTGTACGTGTTTTTCTCCTTCCAGAAAGGTTATTGTTCGCACCACACTTGCATTTGGTTTTAATTTGAAAATAGTTTGACACCTTGAAAAATCAGAATGGGGGAATAGAATGTGTCTCAATGGTTTTTCAGTGGTTTTGCGTGGCAAAAAAAAATTTAAATAAATAAATAAAAACACCAGCTTACTATGTCCACCATCAGGTTTTCTTCCAGACCATATACAGACAAACAACAAAAAAAAGTGAATATTTTAACCATACCATATTAAAAATAAGAAAATCACTTGTTGGTAGGAGGATTTTTATGATCTTATGGTTTCGTTACCATGCTCCCCAAGTAGCTTTGTGTTTGTGAACTCGCACATTGTCCAAAAATGGTCTTTAATGTCATATCTTAAAATGCACCAAATAAATAAATAGGCAAAAACATTTACTCCCATTGTTGTACACCAGACAAAGACAGGCCAAAGCAAGCACACATCAAAAATGATCTCTGGATAAATGAATTACACTGAATTAATTACCGGTTAAAAAGCCATAATTTAGTGTGTCAAGGGTGGCACGCAGTTAAAGTGTTAACTAGGGTGTTGTTCAGTGCACGCAAACAACTTCACACGGTCATTTTTCAGAGATGGTGATGGATCAACAATACACGACCTAAACCAACCGCTGTTATGCCAAAACCAGAATGCTCATATAACCGAACCACACATCATCATCATCTAGCATTTCCTTCCATAGTTACCACGACAAATCCAACACAAATTACCATACCCATTCTTCTGAGAGATTACCAGATCCCACTCCCTCTTAAACTCAAGCACGCTCGAAACCCCCTGAAGGTCCTAAGAGTTTGTCACTTACCACCAAACTTATTGAATCCTCCACGATCGCCCATTCTGATGGAGAGGGAAAGAGAAGCGAGACGGATTGAAGGTTGATGAGGCTGGTGCCCCATTTCACTCTTGACGTTGGGAAGGGCTCCCCTCTTATCGCTTTCTATTATGCCTCCACCCCGCCCCTTTTACTCACTGTCATCTTTCCTTTAACCCAAGCTTTGCCCACAGGGTGACCCATGATGTCGATTTGGACTCTTACTGGATAGGATGCAGTAAAAGGTTCTTCATCATGACCACCGAGGCTTATCAATCTCATGGACAGCCTCTAAGCACGCTGGCCACAATTTAAACTATATCTCTGCATATCGTTTCAGACCTCTGATTGGTCTACAAGCCTTTTCCTCTAAAGACCAAACTCTTTTCCTCACCAGTAGACCCAATTTTACATTATATGTTTGATCACATTCAAGGTAAATTTTGGATTTTCAGGGGTAACAACCATTTACATCACTGTGATTTTTCCATATACCTTCCATTTAGCGGTGATGCTTTGGCTTTACCATTCAACAAAAACAGTACTACCACCACTGAGGACTTTCCCCCCAATTTTTCATGGTTTTCTCCCTCTAAATCAGCCCTTACTTTCCCCACAGATATGCTACAAACTACTAATCCTGTTGGTCTCCCATTCTTCAAAAAGGAAAAATAGGAGAACCCTGAAGAACCAAGAGCCTAGAAGGAGATTTAGAGATTTCGTTAAAACATCAAATCACACAGTGATCCTGACGGAGAGGATGGAGGTCAAAGTGTAAAAGGTCATGGAGTGTGGAGCGTTTACTTCAACAGTCCTAAGTCATTTTTTTTTTTGAACAAGCAGTTCCTTATGCTTGAGGATTGTCATACATCTCAATTTTAAAAGTCACTTAACCAGGGTTTGGTTTTCAGCTGCATCATTTAAACTGTTATATACTTGAAGAAATGAAATACGCTTAAAAATGTATTTCAAATATTTCCTTTGGGAAAGTAGTCATCTTGGATACTACATATTAATAGTATTGTTTACAGAGTACCTGTACACCTCATGTGTCATCATGCAGTGTGCACTTCTGCCTGTTGGACATGTATTGTGACAGACAAGGTTGCTATTGTAACCCAACTTACATAGGCTTGCTCCAAAACCATACATTTGATGTTTCTCCATTCATGTCTTCAATTGTGAAGGCCAAGACAATGTTTCCACATAGTTAAACAGGTTCTTCACTTAAAAACCTCCAGTTTGGATAACCACTTCACTATTCACCAAAGTCTAGTGGTCCCAAAGAGTAACCTTTAGAACACCTCTGAATGTTTGCATTACAGTTTAGACCAATCATGTTATAAAATGGTACCATAATTCCAGCTCTTTCCATTTGACAAAACCAATCATTGAACCTTTGTGCTTAAATAATACCACATCATTCCATGTATTACTTTTAGCCCACAATTATCTGTTTCCTTTTTTCTTCAGTAATGGAAAACTAATGCTGACAGATGACAAAAATGGCTTTTTCGGGAGTGAGGAGCAAATAAAAGTGCTTACCCCATTCCCCCTCTGCCTCGGGGTCCTCCACGACCCCCTCTGTCAAATCCGCCCGATCCACGACCTCCAAAACCACCACCTCCGCGGCCACGTCCGCCTCGGCCATCCTGCCCACCGTAACCTCCTCCACCTCCACTCATGGGTGGGGCATCCTGATTGTACCCTGATACAGAGTAAGATGTGATAAAGGCCACAGGATGAAAGCTTAGAACACTGAGCAACTGAATGGATGGATGCTAACAAAAAGCTTGTGAATGAGACCTGTTGTATAGTAACTGCTGGTACTAAGTAGCTAATTTAATGCCAGCCAATTATTCCACTACCTTACTTAATCATAATCATCATCAACCTTTATTCAAAAAGCACATTGAGGGTGACCCTCATTTGCCAATGAAGCCAAGCATTAGAACAGAGGACAAAGGATTTAAAAGAATAAAACGAGAGAATGTTTGATTTTGGCTTCTGTTCTTTTTTAGAGGGTTGGTTGTAAACTGTTTTTCTGTTGCATTTTGTGTTATTGTTGATCAACCTCAAAATAATAGAGTTACTTTATCCAAACTTCTGCAAGAAGTGCAAGAAAATGACCCAAGTATGAAGGAGTTTCTAGTGGGTTGTATTTTTTATAAACCCGGTTATTTGTTTTGTGTGGTCATTATTTACAGAAAACTATGTTCACACACCTGTAGCTGCCCTTATAATTGCCACTTTAATCCGGCTGTGGAATCTCACTTTTCCTGCTAATGCTCTCCCAGTGTAAAGAGGACGGAGACAAAGTTCTAGCAACCATAATCCAGGAAACATTTAATATGCATGTCATCCCTTCATAAATATAGCAAAGCAGCCCAACAGAACCTACTACATGGCAGACCACTTCCACAGAGTCAGTAAAAGAAAGCTTTCACACTCACCTCCACCTTGTCCATACTGATTCTGCTGTCCATAGCTTTGTGGTGGAGGTGAACTGTAACTGGGAGGCTGGCTGTAAGGGCCCCCTCCATGCTGTGAGGAATGTTGTTGTCCTCCACTACCTCCATACCCCCCACTCTGTCCGCCACTGCCTCCGTATCCTCCACCTTGGCCTGCGCTGCCACCATAACCACCACTCTGTCCCCCATATCCCCCTCCTCCCTGCTGCTGACCATAGCCTGAGGACTGACTGCTGCTGCCGTAACTGTGAACAAAAAATTACAGAATAAGGTCCAGGACTTATTTAGGCTATAATTAAACTAGTGTTATTCATTACCATCAAGAACCCTAACAAACTGTTTAAAAATAAATAAATAATAATAAAAATAAATAAATAAATAAAAACATTGTTACACTAATCCTTTGTCATTAATCTCAATATTACATCTTTTGAAAACAAACAAACTAAGTTTGCAAAGCAACAAAAATATCTTGAAGCATGTTTTGACATCTGGGGAAGACGAGAAAATAACGTAAATAGTGTAAACTACCACTGTAAACCCAACTCATTCACAAGCTCATACTGACCTGGAAGCAGGGGGCGGAGTTGACTGTTGCTGGCTGTATCCCGAATAGGAAGATTGCTGATTGTAGCCCCCTCCCTGTGGGGGCTGACTGCTGCTACTATAGCCTCCAGAGCTGTAGGACTGACTCGATTGATTGTAGCCCTGGGACGGGGGCTGGGATCCATATCCACCTGGTCAATAGAGAGGGAATTAAAATAAAATTAAAACCTTCACTCTTAACCTCCGAAATGTGCCCTTATCGACTTTTCTTTTACGAGCATTTATCTGTGAATACTGATTTGATTCACACGTCAACATCCATCTTTTCTAAATATCTAGTGCTTACTGTGAAAATTCATTCATTCATTCATTCACTCACTCATTTCTAAGGAAGAGCCCCTGAGACCTATGGCTTCATAGGCATCACAGGCTCTTTTTCAGGAGGGGAGGATAAAATGAAATAAAACAAAATGTACTAACAACAACAACAACAACAACAAATAAATGATAAAATAATTGAATTAAGATTGTAGCATTTGATTAAAACTTAAAATATGGTCAAACATATACAAATACAAAAGAGATGCGCATAAAATATGAATTTCTAACAATTAGTGCTAGAAAAACACCTCTGATATTTTCTGATTGAAAATATTCCAAGTGTATGGGGCACAAAAAGCAAGAGCTTGGTTCCCCAATTGTGAATTCACTCTTGGTACCACAAAGGATAATCTAGAACATGAACAGAGGTCACATGAGCCTCTACTCTGACCAACCTTGCACTCAAGTAAGCTGGCAACTGCCCCAAGAAGTATATTTCATAAATAAAGTCCACTAAACATTAGAATAAAGATCACAGCAGAGAGCAGAACATCCATCTCCAGTTATGAATGTAACTGCACAATGATAAAATGAGTCCAACAGGAAAAATCATTCATATAAATGATATCACCATAATCAAAAATAATATTTTTCCTTAAATAAGAATCAAAGTATGTTTAATTTCTGCACCAAAAAAACTAAGCTTGATTTCCTGATGAACTCTTGGACAGTTTGTCAAATGACAATTTGTTATCCATCCTCAAGATGGTGCTTCAAGGGTTCTTCAAGGAAACCGTGAACACTTAAAGAACGCTTTGCATGATTAAAGAGTTCCCTGCATCACCAAACGGTTCTTTAGGATGATAGAAATGTACAATAATGTTTGAAAAGGGTTCTTCTGTTGTTAGAAGGTGCAATATAGAACTGTCTTCTACAGCCATATACAGCACGCTCTCCATCAGTCTGAAGAACCCTTTCATCATGCAAAGCATTCCTTAAAATGTTCATGGTTCTACATAGAACCATTTTCTTTAACAAAGAACCCTTTAAGAGTGCAGCCATATTCTGAAATATTTCTATTCTTTAAACATGTTCAATCACTGACCCTGACAGGGCATTAATATGCGTTAACAGTTCAAGACACAATAACAAAAACAGTCTGTTTAATGTCCGAAACTATCGTGGTGGTATATTTTCACCCACATCGCCCAGCCCTACTGCAGTGTGACCTACCTGACTGGGACTGGCCATAGCTGGAGCCATATCCTCCCTGGTTGTATGGAGCAGAGCTGCTCTCTGAGCCTTGGCTGTAGCCTCCATAGCCCTGCTGACCGTAGCTCTGCCCAGAAGGCTGGCTGTAGCCTTGACTGGACTGACTTCCATATCCGCCATAACTGCACACAACCCATTCACAGTGTTATGGCCCTGCGGCAGTCACAGCGCTGCTGTTCCCGTCCATTTAACCAGCACCAACGGAGAAAAGAGGTCGTGTGTGTTTGATGCACTTACCCGCTATGGCTAGCAGTCTGGGAATAATCTGGAGGGAAGGGAAGGGAAAACGCTCTGATCAACTGATCTAGGGTTACCAGTCTTAATACAAACACTTATTTTCGACACTAAAAACTAAAAACGCTTTGAACGGTTCTTTGTGAAAGTAGGTCAGTATCACACAGCCTGACAAAATGGCGGAGACCGACATCTTATTGTGTGTCGTTTATTTTCAAAAATCACCGAAACACAAAGATATTTATGACAAGACTCGCCTTCTGGTCCATTTTCTTTCACTACATGAGAAAAAGACGCAAAACAAGCTCTGTAGGCAAGTGAGTGTAGTACCTACGGCTAGCCGGCTTCCAATCCACCAGCTTCTTTCCCGTTCCACCTTAAATGGCCCAGCTATAGCATTACTAATGCGGAGGAATGGAGCTGCTGCACCATTTAAGGTGGAAGGGGAAAATTCGAACAAGAAGCTGACGAATAAGAAGCCGATTTGATTCGGTAAACAACATGCAGAAAATACCAAAAACATAGCCCTTACCACTCGACGCCATGATCGCGTTTACACCTAAAAGTGTAAAAAGCCCAATTGGACGTAAACAGCTGGATATCTGGGTAGAGTGTTATATATTTCAGCTCAACTGCGCTAATAAATGAACGCCAGCTTCTCTCCGGCAGCCTACAGGAACGACAATAACCGACTCTGCCTGTAATGCTCACTGTCAGCCTGAGGGGGGGCGCCGATCATCCGCTTTTCTGTCTTCAGCCAAAATAACGAGGAGGGTCCAATTGCAGCGCCATATGAGGGCGTTTCTGTGAAGCAGACACGCCCCTCGTGTGACGTCAGGGGCAGATGGGCTTTGGAGTAAAAGCCGCAGTAACGGTGCTGAGCAAACTGAACTACGGCGGCGTTTTAGAGCCGCTGGTAATAAACATGAAAACAGCAGACTTTGAGAGTAAAGTCGTAAAATTACGAGAGTAAAATCGCGATATTTCGGCTGCTTCCCTTTACAGCCTTTGGCCACAGTACCTCGACCTTTCCTAGTATTAATGCCACTTTAGTGTCGTAATTATTATCGTAATATATTATCATCGAAATATTACGACTTTATTCTCAAAGTTTACTATTTTTATCTCTATTAGTGGCCCTAAAACACCGTGCGAGCGCTTTCTTTACAGATTATGTCGGGAAGTTTTACTGTTGCATTAACATTTTACTGCGACCTTAAAACTTGTGGAAAATAAGCAACGGCTGCTTGATAGTCAGCAGTACTCAACCTCGCCAGAGGGGCATTGTGTAAGCTGGCAGCACCTCAGTAACCCCTGCTGAATAAAGACCATTAGGAATAAAAAAATGTTTTGCCTCCTAATGGTTACCATTAGAGACCACTAGTTTCCAAGTAGAATTAGAAATGAATCTGGAATCAGTCACTAGGTCACCTGCTGAGTCATTCCTTTACCTTATCAACCCATCAAGAAAAGCCAACACGCATTACAGAGAACCAGCAGAAAGAAGCTCTTCACGGTTCTCTGCTGTCAGTAGGGACGTTAACCTCACAGTCCACCGTTACACAGTAATGGCAGTAACGGCTGGTATGGAGCGGAGTGCGCAACCGCTGACTGCTACCGTTACGACGGGCGTTCAGACGGTTTTTGTTGTTTTTTGGGTTTTTTTACATGACTTCGTCCTTCATTTTGTCTTTTTTAGGTCTGCGGGTTTGAAAATGTGTCTACATAGATGATCTACCGATTTTTTCACAGGCCTACTCAAAAATTGGGCCTCTAAATTAGACAGTGGACTACAGCTTGTGCTTGGTGTGTGTTGATGGCGTGGATGGTTTTACAGGGTAAACTGTACCACACACCACAGGAAAAGCATCACATGACACACTGGGCTGAGAGCAGCTTGTTCATATGATCTCAAGCTGAAATTCACCTCAAGTTCAGTGCAAATGTCAAACCGTCTATGGCTGATAGTGGTTTGGTTCTGGATTTTGGGTTTGCTGAGGCTGAAACTGGTGTCCTATTTTCCAGCTTTTTATTTGAAATGCCTGCGCTGATATTAGGTTTAGGATTTAGTTACAGTAGCTACAGTAATCCAGAGGTCAGGAGAAATACCCCACAAAGAGAGGAATATGAGCGTGTGTGTTTAACCTTCTTTAAGGAGGATTTTAGAAAACCACATTCAGGGATGTGGTGCTGTTTTGAACAGATAAACATGCTGTCGGGCACTCAGGTCGTCTCTGAGAGTTCATGTTATTTAGCTTGTTTATTTTTATGTTTAAGGTAGAACTTATAGGGTCAGTTTCCTGGACAGGGATTAAACCCAGTTCTAGACTGCACAGTATTATGACTGCTGATTCTCCACTGTAAGAAAAATGTCCTGGATTAGGCTTAATCCCTGTACTGGAAATAAGGACCAGTAAGGTTATTTATTAGTCGTATGCAGTGGTGAACAGTAACTAAGTAAATATAATTCATTACTGTACTCAAGTAGTTTTTCGTGTATCTGTACTTTACTGAAGTTTTTCCATTTTGAGTGACTTTTTACTTTCACTCCACTACATTTCAAAGTCAGATATCTTACTTTTTACTCCACTACACTTTGAGAAATCTGTCGCTCCTTTTGGTTTCTGTGTGTATAAAAACGTAACATGTCAGAATGAAAAGCAAGTGCAGAAGCAAGAGCACCAATCAGGGCACAGCGGTCACTTTGTTCTGAGCTGGTTTTGACCTGTTGGTCATACCGACCCAGTGCAGCACACGGTTCCACGTCAGTGCAGCAGTGTAAAAATTTGGGAGCACATACGTCACCTAAATGATGAACTAACCTAACTTTGTGTAAATAGACCACAATATAGAAATATGGACACATAAGCAGTCGAGACTGACGCGTTTTTTTCTGAATTTATACAAACACTTTCATTTTATAGTAAATTAGTTTTGGTTAGTTTATGTTTATGAACAGAGGCCTACAGATCAATACAGTAAAGGAAACTTATTTCTGATCCTGAGTTTAAAGACAGTTTTTATTCAACTTGTAACTAATTTACAAAGTAATCTTAAACTGAAACTTTGCTTGTGTGTAAAAAGTGATTTCAGAGCCACTCGGTTCTCCCTGATGGAAACTGTTTACCTTCAGTGTTTTGTGCTTATGATCATTTTAATAGACGTCAGCGTCACTAATTAATGACGTTCTACTAAAAGACTGGTTTACCAAGAGAGACGCTGGAGGACTTTCACCTAAAATGAGTTTATGAAGTGAGTCTTGATATAAAAATGATAACAGGACATTAAAGTCATAGTGAATCTTTTAGTACTTTTACTCTCTGTACTTAAGTACATTTGAAGGCAAATACTTTTGTACTTTTACTCAAGTGGAGGTCTAAAGGGAGGAACTTCTACTTTTACTGGAGTAATATTTTACCTTGGGTCCATCTACTTTAACTCAAGTACCTGGTTTGTGTATTTCGTCCACCTCTGCATAACACGACAAATACTATATTAAATGCTAGTTTGAGGTCTGAATGCTCCTTTAAGGGAAAACAAAGTTAATGTTTGTTTTTTTTTATTTCATGATGAAAATGCAAGTAATGGCATAAATGTTGGTAATGATAACTGACTCAAACAAACTAATACCTGTTTCTGGGTACAAAATGAAACAAAAAAAAATCTTAATAAAATAAAACTACACTAAAACGAATCATTTTGATTTAGCATGCTTGGTACACTAATCTAAGCATCTGTTATAAAACAACATTAATCAACATAATATTAAAACACAGCCACTGATTTGCCTGTTTTAACACAAACATGACTCATTTTGGATGCTTTGCATTATCAGCATCAATGTACAGTCACCTTCATAATAACGTAAAAAAGGTTCAGAATGTTCACAATCCCACACAATTCAGAGAGAGATGATGACACATTTTCATACTGTAGTCCAGTATCTGTAGGGCGAGTAGTGGTACGTCTACAGGCATAGTTCCCCCTGGGCACCAAGTCTAGTTTTGTTATGACTGTTTCACTCCACTAAATGGTCAGTTTTCGTGGCAGTTGATTTGATGATAATGCAGAGGCTTTCAGCATATTTTTGATGTCCATATTTACTAAAAGATCACAAATCTTTGTGAATATTGCAGTAATATTCCTGTTTCACTGTTAAGTTTTTGTAAACAAAAGGATTAACCTCTTAAACTCCTTGGGACCACCGGTGGTTCCAAAATGCACTTTGTCATATTCTCCATAACCTTCATACTTCATAAGCTACATTCAAAAGGTGGGTGTCGTATGAGGCTGTAACCATCTTCTTTCCGTCAAATACATAATTAATTTTAAACCCTTATAATAAAGAAGCTGAACTCTAAAAATCTAAAAGAAAAATAAATATAAAAGAAGGTGAATTTTGTTCTACTGAAAGTCGACCCATTTTTCCACAAATCCGGGCTATATACTATAAACAGGCGGCGTTTCTTCAGTGATCTGCACTGTAAAAATGATTTTTATAAAATAATACAAAGAGCATCTCAGATTTTTGGCTTTCAGTAGTAAATTGTAAGCTTATAGCAATATGTGTAGATCATAAAACACATTTTCTGTTCAATTGACGGGATAAAAATTGACATTTATTTCATGTAGTTACTGTATAATTTGCCTTTCAATTTGGTAACGTAAATTCAGATGGACAAACCAAAATATACCCTGGAGAGTAAGAGGTTCAAATGAACCAGTTAGTTATTTTCCTCTGTGCTTTCTAGGTAGATACTGCCAAGTGAGCTCTCCCCTTGGATTGGACTTCAGGAGCTGATCTGAAGGCCTTACATGTTGGATTCATTAGGAACTGACAGAGGAATCACCGACTATGGCCCAATCCCATTTCTTATTTTTACCCCTACCCCTTGTTTTCGAGTGTTACCTTGCCTCGTGGAATTGAGTTCCAACGGTTAGTGGCTGAAATCGTCCCCTATGAAATGTGCAGTGACAGCAGAGGAGGGTAAATTCAGCTCCTCACCGCTGGGCTTTAGTTACATTTAGGGAATCATGTGCCTTCAAAGAGGGACAATTATTTATCTCCCCTAATTCTTCAGTGATATGAAGCTGACGTCAGATATTCGCCAGCTTCTCATTCTAATTTTCCTGTTCCACCTTAAATGGAGCGGCAGTTACATTCTGGCGCTACAGGCATCAGTGCCGCTGGACTATTTAAGATGGAACGGTATATTTAGCTAGCTAGCTACCAAGATATTAGTATACAATTAGCGATTTTTTAGGCTTGTTATGAAGAAAAGGACCAAAATACATTGAAACGATAGTAAACTAAGATAATATAATGTTTATGTCATTTTTAAATGGAGAAAATGTTCACATTTGTGCGTGTCTTTGGTCGTTTTTGCAGCCGTCTGGGTGTTTTTGTTTTTTTACCTCATAACACTCCATTTGGGGTGTGCTTCTGAAAAACCTCCACTGGCCCTAACACTTCTACGATTCAATAGGGGATCACAAAGGATGGTTTGATTTATATGAGCCAAGCTGAAATAGTCACAATGAAGAAGAGACAGATACATAGATAATGCTAGCTGCCATTGATTGACTGATTAACTGATTGACTGACAACTTTTAGCTCCTATTTATACGAGCTTTCAGGCTTTGGTATGTATTGGGATCGACAAGGACCTCCATATTGTGTACTGGCACCAAAACTATGCCCGTGTGTACGTCCACTTAAGTTCACAGTGTCCCCAGGAGTACTACCCCTAGACTGAGACTGAGCACCAGAAGGCCTTCAGCCCCGCAGATATGGGCCTGACCCATCAGCTGGGCATCTGGCACTGTTGAACGGATCAGGCCAGCAAAACTTGACACTTTGGCGTAAACTCCGGGTCTGTTTTGTTGGGCGCATCCCAATCCAAAACTCACAATCCCAGCCTGAATCCATGTCCCATTACCTACGAGACAAACAAGGGGTCCTCCAGAGTCGCCCTGAAAGAAAATGAGTTTACGCATTATATGACTATATAAGAAACCATTATTTTCAATTTTTCTTTCAAGCCATTATATTCAAGTGCTTTTTCTGTGGTAAGAAGATGCAGAAAACTTATATTCAACAGAAAATTACACAGAAGCATCAGCAACTTAATATAACAAATATTTTCAGTGTTAAGTTTGTATGTAATACACCTTTACTATATAATTTGCCTCCTTCTCAGGTGACCAGTTGTTTTAAGAAATCTGCAGGGATATTTTCCCAAACCTTCAAAGTTCAGTCTTCAAAGTTGGTTTGCAATTTCTGTTTATCACATTCTCAGTCATCCCAAACACACATGTGTACGTGCTCTGAATTTTATGTTTTGTTTCTAATAAATATATTTATATGTAAAATGCTCAAAAAAAGCTCAAATCACTAAATTATCACAAAATATAATGCAGGCATGCACTAAGACAATGTTTATGTCAATGTTAATATTGTTAGGCATTAGAAGAATATAGTATTCACCTGTATTTGTATCATTAAAAAGTATATCCATGGACGTATAGGCAAGTGACCAGAAAAATGTATATGTTATTCACATATGTATGACATGTATCTACTGTACTATTCAAAACTTAGGAACTACATTCAATGTTTTTTTATTTTATTTTATATACAATGATTAGCTTTAGACTCAAATATTACAAATTATTCACCAAAAGGTATTTTTACATGCTTTATTCAATATTTCAAGAATTCTGTGACAAAGAAGTTTTTAAATGATAAATAATACATGGCATAATACAATATACAAACGTCAAGTTATACAAACTGAGATTTAATCTCTATGGAAGCCCGTTCCTGCCAGATAGAGGGAAAGTCTATGATTATTTTCTTCATGTCTTCTGTAATGTGTCAATATTTTGACTTATCTTTTTTCTCAGAATATAGACTTGAATGTTGAAATAGGAATTATTTTCATAAAATATTTTTATCTCCATCAATGACCTATTTTCACAATATATCAAAATAGTATCTCTAAATAGTTGCTTGTTTTTTTTATTCTGGATTTTTTCTCAATATGTTGAGAAAATGACTCGTTTTCTCAAAATATTGACTTACAATGTCAATTAAGCAATGATTTTTCGTCCCAAAATCGTTATCAAAATACATTCTTCAATAAGTCATAATTTCATGTAAGCAGTCATTATCATGATATACTTTCAATATTTTGATGAAATAAGTGATTATTTTGAGATCCTAAGTCAAAGTTTGACATACTTCCGTCAGAAACAGAGGAGGAGAATTTTTCTCCAGGAATAGATCTGAGCAAGACACCTAACCCCGAACTGCTCCTGGGGCGCTGCAGATAGGGCTGCCCACCACTCTGGGCAAGTGTGCTCACTGCCCCTAGTGTGTATTCACTAGTGTGTGTGTGGTGTTTCACTGCATGGATGGGTTAGATTGCAGAGGTGAAATTTTCCCGTTGTGGGATTTATAAGGGTAGCTTAATCTTAATCTGTTTACATCTTAGCGTTCTACTGATCATCTAAAACCTGAGAAACCTCTACAGGATGAGCATATTAGAACCATTTTATACATTTATCTGCATCAAATCTGGTTTTATATTACTGAAATCAATGTTTCCAGTCTTTTGAAAGGTGGTGCACATCTGTTCATTATAGAGACACGTGACCATATGTCAGATGTTCGACCCCGACTGCTCATAAAATGCGCCACTGGAAGAAACTGGGCACGCTGATATGGAGATATTTAGAAGTGTGAGCATATCTGAGACAAGCTCATACCTGGCATGAGTCTTTGCCTCCCTCTTTGTATCCGGCACAGATCATATCTGAGAGGATATCCACTCTGTCCGAGTTGGACGACTGGAGACTGTACATGTTGTTGCAGGACGCTTGGTCAATAATGGGTACTTCAACTTCTCGCAGCGTCCCGATACCAGAGAGGGGGACTGTGGAGGAGAGAAAAGAGTAGCAGTGCTTAGAGAACTAACACAGTACTAGGATTAGACTTGGCACACCTAAGGTTGGATTCTATGATTCAGAGTAAAGTGATGGTGTTTTTATAGATAACAGTGTGTCATACATTGTCAACAAAAACACATTCAGGTCTATGAGACATTACTGAACATCTCATGTGCGATGATTCAGGTGTTCAGTTGCATGACGTTAATTGGTGGAGTCTAAGTTTTTGGGTCATTCTCCATTTGCAGCGGGACACCAGGTCACAAAGGCTGCAGGGCTTAAAAAGATGCATAACATTTTAGGCACAGCGCCAAAAGATTTTGATATTATGTACATTTACACAGTTGATGTAAGATTAAATAACACTTTTCCCTTATGATTCTCTGAGTTTTCTTTTTTAAACTCTGTTTCGTAGTCGCTCTGCGTCTAAAACAGACTCATTTTCCACACCAGAGGAACCATTTTTAATGTAAAAAAATATTTGGAAGAGGTTTAATTTAGGAATTTGTATAAAAGAGATTCATTTTCACTTTTTATATAATGTTATACTACATTTAGAAAAATATGTATTTTATTAAAAAATGAATTTATCAAAGAGATTTTGGTCACTTTGTGTTATCAGGACTCTTATTTTATATTTTAACAGTATTGTCAGCTCATCAGAGAAAAAAGCATCTGAAGATCTAAAGACTCGCTCACATTATTTCATTAATTTATTAATTATTTTGTTTATCAGGCAGCTCATAAGTTCTATGTGTCACTGGCATCACAAGCTTTAATGGGTGGTTAATTAAAATATATTAAAGTATTGTCATAAATCATTTTTATTACTGATTTTAAATACACAAGGTCACCTGATCGCCAATGAGTCAGCCAATTTACAAAATCCTGAGTTTTAACCAGAATGTCACTGGAGTCACCGTTACTGGTGTTACACTACATTCATACAACACCAGTGACTGTAAAATATGTTGGGAATTAAGCTCATTTCTGCATATATGATAACAGGAGATGTTGATGGACATATTGGGATTATTTAATTCCCACTCGAAATGGAAAATGACCCACATTTTTCTTAATAAATATTAGCCTTGTAGCTGCAGTGTGAAGTTTGCTGACAGGAAACCTCTTATTTGTGTACCTTGTGTACTTTTGCAGTTTGCTGTTACTCTGTGTAGACTGTCCACAGTGTAAACACCTGGGTGGCACTGTGGCCTGCACCCCTCTGCTTACACTCTATTTATGTTCTCAACTTACCACCCGTGATCTCCACTCAGTCCTGCCCTCCTGCTAACCTCTTTGTCCTTGCTAACTCGAGTCATTGGCTCAGGCAAAATGACCCCATTGTTTTTACCCACTTGAGTAAACAGCAGAGTTCCTGCTGATGGTCAGCCACTGCCCTCAGGCTCTTTAACCGCAGTGAACTCTGCTGTTTTCGCTCAGTCAGCTCTGCAGTACTGACAAGTCCAATAGTGAAGCTTTCTTCTGAAGAACAAAGCCTCACATTAAAGCATAGGTAGCCAGTGTTTGCATAGAGATTTTGATGTTTGTTTTCTAACAAAGGTAAAGTGTAATTAGTTCTGAAAAGGGGGCAACACGATTTTTGCATATGACTGTATAAGTATCAGTATTACCCTTCATCAGATTCAAATGTGCACCTGGAACATGCTTTATCCCCTGTGCTCACCTCCCTCCTGTACATCCCCCCAGCCAGTGACGTAGCACAGAGTTCCGCTGTAGAACTGCAGGTCAGAGTCCGGCAGACACACGGGCTGGATTCTGTCTGTCCAGGAGACTGGTGTCCTCAGCTGGACCAGAGCTACGTCTCGGCCCTCCTGTGGCGTGGAGTAACCGTCCGGCACCACGACTCTGCTCACGCTGCTGGATATCTCAAACTGGTTATAGCCGTTGAGCTGATAGCGACCCATGTAGAGACGATATGAGGACACATCAGAAGGCCTGAAGAGAGAACATACAGTGAGGTACTGACTGGTCAGTCTCTGTTAGCTCAGCTTGGCTCAAATGAAACCATAAAATACAAACTGAAAATGAACACGGGTCACATTTTCCGCACATTATATATACTATATATGACTATAGTGGCCACTTTATTAGAAAGCATTCTGTTGAAGCTCCACCTTGCTGCCGTGCAGTGTGAACGCCCAAATTAATGTTTTGATGAACATACCTTTATTTAGCCCTGCTGGTGATGTACTGTATGAACCAGATGATTAAGCAGTGGCCACAACACAAGCATGGGAATGAGACCATGCCTTAGAAAGCTGTGGTCAAGGCTTCATTATCTCATTCTTACACCTTACTAAGTTGTGGCCACACATTAGGATCTCATTCCCATGCCTTAATAAGTCATGGCCACAACTTAATTATCTTGTTCCCACACCTTACTAAGTTGTGGCCACAACCTAATGATCTCATTCCCATGCCTTAGTCAAGGCCATGGATTAGGATCTTGTTCCTAAACCTTACTAAGTCACGTCTACGACTTAATTATCTTGTTCCCATGCCTTACTATGTCATGGCCTTGAAGTAGGATCTCGTTCTCCTGCCTTACTAAGTCATTGCCACACATTAGGGTCTTGTTCCCAGACCTTACTGAGTCGTGGCCACCACTAAACTCTCTCGTTCCCATGCCTTAATAAGTAGTCGTGCGTAACAGAGATTTTATGAGGCATGTTGAGTGAAATCACTGCTTATTGTGTTCCACAGCTTACTTAGGAAAACAGTGAGCGGCAGAAAGAACCCAGTCTCTGGAAATGAGAGATCCTCCACACACATGACCGCTCGCTCCCAGCTGAATGTCCACCTGCCATGGCCACGATCCATCTCGAGCCTCGGTGCCTCCTACAATGCGATTCCCCAGAGGAGGCCTTCCGCAAACTAGAGCAAGGAGGTCAGCAGTGAACACATGGACGCAGATATCAAAGAGGAAGAAACACATAAAGGAGGCAAATAAAGGTGCTGTGTAATTACCTTGCGCATCGCATGTCTGCATGAGGGCCACAGCTGAGTGTTGGAGAGAGTGAGCGTGAGTAGTAAACATCAGAACCAGAGCATATTACAGCCATGAGCGCACACATGAGTGCTGCAAACACAGCAGCTTTTACAGCATAAATTCCAAATGTTATTCTGATCAGGATTTTGGTGAGCAAATGCTACTGATGAGTGAAGTCTTATGCAATAAATAGTGCTTTATCACGATATGTTAATTATTATAAAACGGATAGTTTCTGTCCTAAAATCTGATTGGCTGAGTCGTGTTCAATGGCATCAAATCCACGATATACTGTACCATGTCAATGACCGCCTCACAGCAACTGAACACTGTATTACTACGCCTCAGCATGAAAAACCCTTCTGTTGTTAGCAGTGGTGGACGAAGTACACAAACCAGGTACTCGAGTTAAAGTAGAGATGCCCAAGGTAAAATAAATAAATAAATAAATAAATAAATAAAGAAGTTCCTCCCTTTAGACCTCCACTTGAGTAAAAGTACAGAAGTATTTGCCTTCAAATGTACTTAAGTACCGAGAGTAAAAGTACTAAAATATTAATTATGACTGTAATGTCCTGTTATCATTTTTGTAAGAAGATGTATTATCATATGTTCACTGTTATATGGGGAAAAAATTAAAAATCATCAAATGTCTGCAGTTCAGTGATTGGCAACCGAAGGTTCTTCTCCTCATTCAGCGGTTAATGGTTGCTTAGCAACAATACCGCGCTCTACAGGAACTACATTTCTTGACAGAATACTTGTTTATGTTATTATTAATAAAATCTTAAATAATTAATATTATTTTATTTTATTTTAATATATTTTTGGTCACCATTTCATAAAAGCAATAAGCCACCCGAGGCGGTAAGTTACTGTGATTTTATCACAGGGAAGGGAGTTTTATTCTGCTTTGTGTCGTGCCAAAAAACACCCTTCCCCCATGCTAAAATCACAGTAACCCATTGCCTCTCATGGCTTATTACTTTATTATCCAAAAAACGTTCAAGTAATAACTGCAGTACACATGCCATGGGCAACTGAATGCTTTTGTCCTTTTTCAGCGGTCCATGGTTGCTTGGGATCAATAAAATAATACGGTAGAGCACGGGTGTCAAACCAAAGCCTGGCCACTTCCTATTCCCCCCATTATATCAAAAGCAGGACTCCTAAACAGCAGAGGGCGGACATGAGGGATTCCTCAATGAATGGGAGTAATTAGAGCTCAACGGCTACAAGCGAACAGTTTCTAATCACTCGCTCAGATCTTTGATATTATAATAATAATAATAGCATACTGTAACTTTCTTTTCCCTGCTCCTCACTTTGTGATATTTACTACTGTTTATTCTGAGGCTTTGTAAATTGTGCTAATTATAAAATGTTCAATAAAATACTGATCATAAAAAAAATCACTCGCTCAGAACGTTTCTTTAATTTTAGAAAGTAGACGGATATATTTCTCTAAAAAAACAAATCTTATCTATATATTTCCTTTGTTCTACAGTAAACATTACTGCTAGAGCGTGATGATTGATTGGCGAGCGGAGCAGCTCATTGGCTGTTCGCGTTCACTGACATCATGCACACGCATGAGGCGCCGTTTTAAACTCCTATAACTCGAGTTTAAAAGCTCTTAAAATATAACAGCGGTGTTAAAATGTTTTATGATATGCTCTGTTCAGGAAATTAATGAATTATTTTACACTAAAAATGTTGAAGCATTTATAAACTATGATTTTGCTCAAATGCTCCATATCAACCCATTCATTTTGGACTCACTCTGGAGCGCCCTCTAGTGGTTGAGAAACCCGGAAGACATTGCAGATTGGTGATTCACCTCTCTGCGAGTTCTCCGGTCAAACTCAACCACTAAAAGAGCCATATTAAAAATCCTAACAAATCTGTGGGCTGGCTTTGTGATTATTTCATTTTTTCTTAACATTCCTGACCCAAATGGGTCCTTGTTTATTCAAAATATGCCAAAACTGCAACAGCAAAATAGGCGCTGAATACTTATTCAAAAATAATTCTAAATAAAAATAAATTGTTTTAAGTAGTTTGTTTAAACTAGTTTTTTTCTTGAACTAGACACCAGGCATCTTTTCTTGTCGAGTAACCGCCGCCCTGTACATTGTTGTTAGAGAAAGGTGGTTAGAATGCACATTATGTTGCAGTGCATGGTGGGGACTATAGTGCAGTGTAGGGTGAAACAGGCTGATAATAACAGAAAATTTAAATAATTTCAAAGGCCGAATAGGGTTGTGACACGGGGCTAACTTGGCCTGCGGGCCTTGAGTTTGACACATGGGTTATAGACAGAACAATGAACGCTCAAAGGACAACCTTGCACGATTACAGGGTTCTTTGCATCATCAAAGGGTTCTTCAGACTTATGAAGAATGTACTGTAGATGGTTTTTCAAACCTTTTTGGAAATGGCACTATATTCCACCAAAAAGAGTTCTTCAGTTGTTATGCTGTGAACGCTAACACGCTTGTAACAATAAAGGTGTTATATAGAACCCTTTTCAAAATGGTTCTATATGGACCGGATCTAAATCACTTCATAGTCTTTTCCACATACAGTACAGGACTAACAGTGAGATTTAGTTGATTTCTCTGGGTATTCACTGACTAGACCACAAAGATGACCACCAACATGAAAACAATCCTTTTCTAATGCACATCACACAACGACGAAGCCGACTGTAGAGCTCCTCAGTAAACACTGGGCTGAATAGCTGATGCAGTAAAGCTGACTCACCTGTGGCAACCAACGCAAAGAACACCTGCATCCCAGAAGGCACCATCTCTGTGGGCAAAGCCATTAACCCAGTTTTAAAAAAGATTTGAATAGAAACAGCTGTGTCAATGACCACATCTGTAAATTGAACAAAACCTCGTATCTCCAAAAAGGAACTTCAGAGAATGAAGTTCAATGTTCTTAACTTTCACTAGAAGTAAATGGAGGCATATTTTTTCTAGGTAATTTTGGACCATTTCTGTTGGTCTGTTCATCATGACATTTTGAGGCAAAACAAAGGGCAGCTGCCTTTTTCAAACTATGGCAAAAAATGAAAAACAATAAAAATAGAGGTACAAAGTTTTGGCCTGACAGCAAGAAAATATAGTTTAGCAATGGAAGTCTGAATAACATCAGCCACAAACATTGAGACATCAAGACCCAATCCAGTTTCACCCCTCGCCCCTAACACTTAGCCCTTTTGTGCGTTTATGTCTAGGGGTAGGGTGTCCTGATTCTCGTTGAGATGTTAGGGTTACATGACCCTCCTGACAGATCTTTTTCAGAGACTAACTCCAAACAGAGTGTTATGAGAAAAAAAAAGGAAAATGGGAAAGATGGCTGAACAAGAGACTAAAGAAGGCTACAAATGTGAGAATTTTCTCCATTAAAAATTACGATAATCACTGTATTATATTATGTAGTTTAATGTTGTTTCTATGTATTATGGTTCTTTTCTTCATAACAAGCATAAAAATCACTAATAGCATGCTAATGTCTTGGTAGCTAGCTAGCTAACTTTCCAGTTCCACCTTAAATAGTGAAGCCTGAAGAGCCAGAACGTAACTGCTGCGCCATTTAAGGTGGAGTGGGAAAATCTGAACTAGAAGCTGGTGAATATCTGATTTCAGCTTCATATCACCAATGAATTAGCAGTGGCCGATAATAAATAATTGTCCCACCTCTTTGAAGGCATATGATGCCCTAAATGTAACTAAAGCCCAACAGTGAGGAGCTGAACTTTACCCTCCTCTGCCTTTGAGGGTTGTCCCACTTTGTAGGGCAAGATTTCAACCACCACCCCTTGTAACTCAGTTCCAAGGGGTTAGGGTGACACTCGAAAACAAGGGGTAGGGGTAAAAAGAAGAAATGGGACTGAGCCCATATCTAACTTGTATAACAAGAGTTGGGCAGAACATTTTAAAAAAACAATTATACCAAATGTATTCAGTAATGTATTCCAATACAATATGTAAAAAGTAATATATTTAAAATATGTTTAGAATATATCTCAGTAGAGCAGATGGCAAAAACTCTAATTTTATTCACGCTGTTCCTCTCTTTTACTGGTTGGAAGTTCTTATGTGTAATTCTTCTGTCAATATGTTTCATTAAAAATTCAACACTATTTTGGTTCTGTGAAGCAAAAAAATTTACGCTGTCCCAATAACAGAACCTTGCAAACTTGACTATAAAGTGTGTAGCTGTGATTTTAGTTAAAAAGACAACTTGCCATAAAACACCTGCACGAGTCCAGTACAGCAGCAATAGTAAGCTCATCACTGGTGAACGTGTTCACTACTGAGTAGACTGTTCAATTCCATCATCCCTCACTTCAGAGTTGAGTAATGCTCAGATTAGTAACTGCCTCGTCAGTTTGGTTTATCAGTCCACTCAGGCTTTAGCAGGAACTTCAGTGTTTGTAAAAAGGCTCTAAATGGAGTTCTTCTGTGGAGTTTTTTTAAAGGCAGTATATATTTCTAAATGTATAAGTAGGTTTTCTAAAAGTATTCTTCTAGAAAGTAACTGTATTCTGAATTCTGCCTAACTAACCTAGACAATACAGATACTTAATTTCTGTATTCTGAATGAATTCCCAATACTTGTTCTGTGTTCTGTTACATCACAACCTTATGTATAACTGTATATTAGCATGCATTACTAATAATACGCAGTTATAGTTATACTAACATTGGTTTGCAATTTGGTTGCAGATACACACACACACACACACACACACACACATATATATATATACATGTGTGTGTGTGATTACATCACATCATTTGATGATTACATCACATCATTTACACTGTGTTTAAACTTCATGATGATTGGACCAAAAGAAACAGCTCAAAATGAGTCTGGTTCCATTGACTTACATTAAAAGTAAAGTAGCTTTTTTCCTGTAAAGTTACCATTGGAGATACAAGGTTTTCCACAAACACATATACATACATATATCACAGGCCATTTGACTTTAAAATGCAATATGACTTGGTGTATTATTAAAATCTTTGTGTACAGCTGTATATACAAATTAATCAATTAAAAAAATGGAGGTAGCAGATAGTGAACACTGAGTAAATCATCTTTAAATGAACAGCTTTCACAGTGTTTACGTTATTATAGTATACAACACTACAAAGCTGTGTAAGTATGGCAGGTTGCTGTTGCTAGCGTGTCTCACTCTGAGCTGTTGCAGTGAGCTGTGTGTGGTCAGTGAGGTCAGACAGGCAGGACAGAAGAAGAGTCCTCACAAAGCTCCCAACTAACTTCACTTCCAGCACTTCCAGCTCTCTGACCCTAAACACAGAACAAACACGCTTTTCTTACCAGGAGAAGGTCAGAAACAGAACAGACCCAAACGCTGATCGTTCATTCGCCTTTATCCTCTGACTGTTGTGGGGAATCTGAGCACAGTGTCCGCCGTGCTTGTGGTTTGTGGTCAGAAATGTCCGGCATTCTTCGCTCTCTTTGTGCTTTGTGCTGCTCGGAGATGCTGCAGGTCTGGAGGCTCCTGCAGGCACAGCGGTGGGAGGGGCGAGGTTTACCTGGCTACAGCAGCCAATGAACTAGTGCGACGTCACACACCGGTGCTCCCGAAGGCCCCAGCGTTCTGCAGCCATGGCAGAGTTTTCACACAGGGTTAAAAAGCGCTTTATAATTAACTTAATCATGATAATAGGTACGTTTTATATACATAAGATGAACAATATCTTCCCACATGACCTTCGTTTGCTCAGATCTGAGTAATTGCACCTCTACATTAGTGAATTTGTGGCAGCGGCAGAATAAGAGATGTAAACCCACTGCTTTGTTAAAGCTTTTCAGTTCCGTCTGAATCCCAGTGGTGTTTTTCTCTTTCTCTTCTGAACATGTGAATGTTGAGCTGTTATGGCTCCTGTCTTTTACTGTGGTGAAATGGTTCTTCAGACTGATGGAGAAAGGGCTGTATATGGAGCCATTTTCATACATGTCTATCAGAATGGCTCCACATGGCACCAAAGAGTGTTCCTCTTTTGATGATGATGCCAAGCTTGCAACAACAGCAGAGCATACATAGAAGCATTTTTAAAGAGGTTCTATATAGAACCATCTACAGCACGTTCTCCATCAACCAGAAGAACCAATTCACCATTCAAGCACGTTCTATATAGAACTTTTTTTAAAAAATAAAGTGTGCCATAACTTTTGAATTAAAAATGGGCAATATGACTGGGGGGTGTTAAAACTTTTGCATATGACTACATATATACATTCATCACAATTCAAAAATGGAGGTGATATATTCATGCAGATAACTTGGCTATATATATATATATTTTTTTTTTTTCATTTGCCGGAAAGTTAGCATGTTGGAAATATAATGCTTTGTTATGACTGGAGTGGTGCAGTGGGTAGTGCTGTCACAGCAAGAAGGGCCTGGGTTTGATTCCATGGTGTGATCAGAGTCCTTTCTGTGTGGAGGTTGCATGTTCTCCACGTGTCTGTGTGGATGCCCCCCCTACAGACCTTTCCTGCCTTCTACCCTATAAGCAGCTCAGACTGTGTGTGTGTTCATTCCTGTTCATGGATGTACGGTTATTGGCAATAACTTAATAAAAAAAATACACAGTAAGAAAAAAAAACAATATTTATATCATATCTCACTTCAACAGTGAGCCCTCATACCGTGCTGTGTCTGAAAAGTCCTTTTATCGCTCAGTTTTATAGACAAGCAGGTTTTTTGTGAGTAAAAAGCCAGAAAACACCTTTAAAGGGCCAAAGACATTTTTACTTTCTTCTCTAACAGGAAAAGAAGCATAGACCAGCATGGCTGGTCACCAGCAGAGCCAGCATATCGCTGCTTTTGGATCAAAACCTTGTATCGCCTTAAAGGTAACTCTACAGGAGAAAAAACATACTACATACAAGTAATTCTAGGTCATTTCTTTTGGTCTGTTCATCATTTTACCAATAATGTAAAGGGAGACATGTATTTTAAATTATGTCAAAAACTGAAAAATGAAATTTTTCAAAAATGGAAAGAACAAAAACGGAGAGACGAGGTCTTGTTCTGACAGCTGTGTTGTGTGTGTTGTGTTTTGGATGCTGATACGCTGGTCAACAACAGTGGAAGTTAATATGCTGATCACCACCAAAACCATATCACTGCAGTTGGAAGAAAACCTTGTATCTCGATTTTTGACATAATTTGAAAATGCCTGCTGTTCTTTACATTGATTGTAAATTTCATTATGAACGGACCAAAAGGAAAGGCCCAAAACGACTTGGAAAAATGTCTGATTCCATTGACTTACATGAAAAGTAAAGTGTGTTTTTTTTTCCTTCTGTAAAGCTACCATTTTGGAGATACAAGGTTTTGTTCTGACAGCAGCGAAATGCTGCATTATGATGTTGGCATACTGGTCAACCAGAACCAGCTAAACTAGAATCATACCAGCACTAGACCAACAAAACCAGCACAGCTTAGTCCAGCACACACCAGCAAGCATATCATGCTGCTCTAAATTGATCTGGTTCTGGTATACTGGCCAACCAGATCATGCTGCGGTGACCAGCTAAACCAGAACCAGAGCAGCACTAGACTTACATTAACCTGCATAGACCAGCATGAAATGTTTGTCCTGGCTTTCTCAGTAGGATTATGAGTGCCACTCTTAATATTTATGGGACATTTACATATCTGTTTATTACATAAACTGTCACAATTCAACTCTACATGATCATTTTCCAATCTCGCTTTATCCAGTGGAATTAAACAGGCTGTGCCTTTTAGAGTAATATATGTAAACAACCTCTCTTCTGATTGGCTGCATCATTCAAAAAGCAGTCTGGGGTTGAAACACTAACTTGTATGTTATGAAACTTTAGCAGTGTCTATATACATTAAACTGTTTACCTTAAAAAAGAAATCACACAGTAGCCTCAATATATATCTTTCTTTTGTATTCAGTCACTCTGTACCTTTATTCCAGCTTCCATTCTTTTCAGGAGACTCACTTTCAGTTCCTCAAAGAATCTGCAGACACACCTCCAAAGTTCAGTCTTAGAAGCTGGTTGATCATTTTCTGAAGTAATCAAACCCATTTAGTGGTGCTTGAGGTCTGGACTCTGGGGTGGTCAGTCCATTGTTCAGCTTCTTTGTCTGTGTGTCTCCTTTTCTCAGTGAGGTTCTTCTTGAACAGCTATACGTCCTTTCAGACCCATAGTGCTGAGTCGTCCTCTAACAGTGGAAGGATGGACAGAAACACCTGTGGATGTTTTCAGGTCTGAAGCAGCTTGATTTTCTCCTCTCTCTCAAAGATGAAAGCTTTAAGTGCTGTTTAACTGATAGGGGCAGTTTTGGTGTCTACCAGGTCTTCCAGGTGGTTGTTAGGAGCCCAAATCTTTATACAACTCCAGTTTTGGACACCCCTGCTTTTTTATACCTTTGACTTTGTCCATTTCTTATATAATCTTTCATCTAATCTCCTGAAAAATGAGTAACTTGTTTGGCTGTTTTGACAGGAAATGATGTAAACAACTAGAGTGGCCTCTGGCCTTTTTTGACTATGTATGATTGCTGTTGTGGGATTTTCATTTATTCAGATATACACATATTTTTACAAACCTTTTTAATAAAAACAGTGAAATACATACATATTGATGCATTGCTAAGAAATGTGTTCACAAATGCAAAGAGCGCACACATGTCCAACTACGGCAGACACAAAAAGTATGGTTTATTTTCTAATACAGGTGTAATATCAGCCGTATTACCAACCCCGAGACATCAATCAAGCCTTACTGCAGGAAAACAAACACAAAAGTTAATTTGTTCTTAGATTCAGTCATGAAATAATTTACCTAGGTGACCACGGTATCACTTCGAGCCCTGTTCTTGTACCAGACACTTATTTTTTCAAAACAAAACTTTAAAGGGGTTGTGCAGCTTTAAAACCTCTATGATTGCAAATGTTCCTTCCACTTTAGTCACTGCTGAAGCATCACCTTTCACTGCACACCTGCCAGCCGCTACCTGAGCAATAGGTAATTCCATATTGTCAAATGAATAATTCAGCATAGTGTTTGTGGGATTTTAGAGCTCTTACATTAACCAGAGCAGGTGAAGTCTAAAGGTAATCCAGGTATAGGGAGCGCAGAGAGTAACAGACTGACCAGACGTAAGGTACGCAAAGAAAAGTGAATATCACTATTCTCGTTTATTTAAAAAAAGAAAACAGAACACTGTACAGTCTAACATCTTTCTTCTTTCAACAGAACTTGAGGTGCTGTTTACTAATCAGTCTCAGAGCGTTTCGCCCTTATCCAGTCTGAACATCTCCATTCTGATGGCCCTCATTTCTTGGAGAACTTGGCTTGCTTGTGTTTAGGTGGAGCCCATTTGAGACACAATGTGTCCACTGTAGAGAGAAGAAAACAGAGGGACACTATATCCATTTATATACAGGATAAAGACAAGAGATGCCTTCATTTTGTGTAGGTCAGGGGTCGGCAACACGCGGCTCTTTTACAGTCCTGTTGTGGCTCCACAGTGGAATTAGATTTATAGGTAAAAATAAAAAAAAATCCTCCTCTGCAGTAAAATAAAGCTCTGCTGATTGTTCAGCACAGTTGAAGACCATTGAACAATAAATGGTCTTAAACGCTGAAGTTAATGTAGAACTGCTATAAATGCTATGGTGACCAGCAGTCTGTATGTGTGTATGTATGTGTACACACACACACACACACACACACACACACACACACACACACAGAAGGCCGAAATTATTCATACCCCTGGCAAATTTTGACTTAAAGTTACTTTTATTCAACCAGCAATTTTTATTGACTGGAAATGACACAGGCATGTCCCAGAAGATAAGACGATGTACAAGTGGCATCATTGTGGAAAAAACTATTTCTCAGCTTTTATTTACATTTGAATAAAAAGTGGCATGTCCAAAATTATTCATATCCTTTGCAAACTGTCACAGTCTATGGGAAAATCCAAAGTTCTATACCATTCCAAACAGACCAAGCTGTTCTAAAGCATCCTACCTACCCTGATTCATTGGGAACAGCTGTTTTAATCAACTCAACAGGTGAAAGACAGCAGCTCTCTGCAGCTGGTTTGTGGACAGTCATGGCTAAGACAAAGGAGCTCACTAAGGATCTGCAGCTGCGCATTGTGGCTGCTCACAAGTCAGGAAAGGGCTATAAGGCCATATCTAAATGTTTTCAAGTTCCAGTGGCTACAGTGCAAAGTATTATTCAAAAATACAAGATGTTCCTCACTGTGGAAAATCTCAGAGGACGTGGTCAGAAGCCAAAAGTAACACCTGCGCTGGCCAGGAGGGTGAAAAAGGTGAAAAAGAATCCAAGGATCACCACCAAGGCCATCCTGGTAAATCTGGGCTCAGCTGGAAGCAACGTCTCAAGGCAGACAGTCCAACAGACACTGCACACTGCTGGGTTCCATGGACGCAGACCAAGGAGGACGCCACTTCTCCATAAAAGGCACACAAAAGCCTGCTTGGCCTTTGCAAATGCTCATCTGGACAATGAAGAAGACTTCTGGTCTTCTGTTTTATGGTCAGATGAAACAAAAATTTAATTGCGTGGTCACAATGATGTATCCTTCATTTGGCGTAAAAAAGGAGAAGCCTTCAAACCTAAGAACACCATCCCCACTGTCAAACATGGTGGTAGAAACCTAATGATTTGGCGGTGTTTTTCAGCCAATGGACCAGCGAACCTAATCTCAGTAAACGGCACCATGAAAAAAGAGCAATACATCAAGATTCTCAACAACAACATGAGGCAATCTGCAGAGAAACGTGGCCTTGGGCACCAGTGGACATTTCAGCAAGATAACGACCCAAAACACACAGCAAAAGTGGTGAAGAAATGGTTAGTGGACAAAAGCATTAAGGTTTTGCAGTGGCCCAGCCAGAGTTCTGACTTGAATCCAATTGAGAATCTGTGGAGGGAGTTAAAGATCTGGGTGATGGCAAGGAGACCCTCCAACCTGAAAGAGTTGGAGCTCATTGCTAAAGCTGAATGGGCAAAAATACCAGTGGAGACATGTAAAAAGCTGGTCAGCAATTACAGGAAGCGTTTGATTACTGTAATAGCCAATAATGGCTTTTCTATTGATTATTGAGCAGGGTATGAATAATTGTGGATGTCACTTTTTGTTCAAATGTAAATAAAAGCTGAAAAATATTAGTTTCCACAATGATGCCTCTTGTACATCGTCTTATTATTTTCTGGGAGATGCCCATTTCATTTAAAAAAAAAAATTGGTGGTTGAATAAAAGTAACAGTCAAAATTTGCCAGGGATATGAATAATTTCGGGCTTCACTGTGTGTGTGTGTGTGTGTATGTGTGTATATATAAAAACACACAAACACACACATACAAACTTTGATGCTCACATTTTGATGAGAAATGACAGCAGAAAAGACAAGATCACGTCACAAAGTGATGGTGTCAGCTGATTTCGGCTCTTACCTGTGATTGGTGGCTTTTTGTACTGTGCACTTTTCAGATGTTCCTCCACGAGTTTGGGGGTGACGCAGATCACATGCTGGCCCTTCCAGTACTTGACCATGTTCAGAGACTGCAGCGTGCTGATTATATCGCTCTGTGTGATGCTCGTCATTTGACTGTGGATGTAACAAACAGCATTCAGTGACAGGTGTACATGATTACAGAGACATTTTCATCACTCACAAGTAAGAAAACATTCTGCTTAATACAGCTGAAGTCTGTAAAGAGCCCTGCCCCTTCCATGCTTGGACTGCTTTTTGAATGACATGTATCAGTCTTAATGGTACAGTGACAAAAACAGCCTGTTTAGTTCTTCGGGGAAAAGAGAGGCTGGAAACTGATCATGTAAAAATACATTTATGGCAACTCGCAACATCACAAGCTCAAAGTAAACAATAAAATACACAATAAATGTAGGATATGGGCTGTTTAGTATCATTTGTCCACATGTAAACAAAATTTTGATGTTTTAGACATTGAGCAAAGAGAAATTTAGTCTTTTAAATGAGATGATTAAACATGATTAATATGACTAGGGCCATGTATTCAAGGTAAAAAGGTCTGCTTTGATTCGGAGTTCATTTTAAAGGCACATCCAGTGTTGACACACACATGCAGCCATGTACACTCCATAGAAAGGCACTGCCAGTAGAATGGGACACAGGCCAAGTGTCAGCTATAAAGGTGACCAATGTGGACTCACTAACACAGGACTCCCGACTACAGGCGGCTGTACCACCTGGGAAGGCCCCTCCTTTAATATACCTTAATAATCCTTAAATATTTTGGCAGAAAAGTTGGAAGAACATACAGTGTATTTACTGGTGTAATCAGGCATCAACAGATGCGCTACATACATTCATGCATATTTAAATATAAATCTTTTATATGTTTTTTGGAGGGTGCATGCAATATATCAGCAGGTGCTCAAACACTGAGTCTACCTGAGGTCTTTGATAGACAGTGTTCCTCTGAAGTCTCGCAGAATCTCCAGCAGTACCCACGACCAATAGCTCCTATAGCTCAGTTTCCCCAAGTCTGACAGAGGCTTCTCTGGAGAGCCCACTGTATTCTCCAACTTCGACAACTCATAACCTAAAGAGAGAAAACACAAACAAGTCAGTTATGAACACTGTAGAAGACTGCATTCATATTGTCCGCAAAGTAAATCAGATGGCATCATATATGTGTTGCAGTTTAGACTGTAAAAGCAGAAGCTCCAACGTACTGAACGCAATGAGGAATTTTCCGTATCCTCTGCGCTGGTACGGAGGAAGTGTGAGGATGCATGCAACGTTATTCCCATCGGGAGACTCCTTCTCCTGTTCGTGGAAAACACATGAGGGTCAATGACAAATAAGGCTTTCAAATGATCAAGTGATCAAATGATCAAATGATAAGGCTTTCAAAAACCTTCTATTAAAATGTATATCATGTGCACTTGAATCATCCAGGATCTATTCACTGGGTTGGTATTTGCTCTGTAGCTTTTATAACGGTATGAATAAATTTAGAAACAAGATTGTCGATTTTATCACCCAGGAAATGTCACGTGGAACAATCACATGTTAATAAAAATATATTTTAAAAGTTAAAAATGGGATGAAAATTACAATCAACAGGGAAAAGTCTAATTAATTAACATCTGTTATATTTGAAACGATTGTATACCCTGTAAAATGTCAGAAAGAACATTTTCCCTACTTTAATACATGAATACGTTTTCCTGAGAACACACTACATGGCTTGATAACTTGAACCAGCCCGACCACAATTCATAAATATTTTTTTCCAAAGATAAGTAGCCCATGACTTTCAAGTGCCCCATGAAGGTCACTTAGGCTATGTTTACACAGCAGGTAAAAGTGGCCCAAATCCAAACTTCTTCCTCATATGTGACACAGATGTATCATCTGTGTGTCAGTGTGAACAGCAAAAAATGCATTGAATCTGACATTTTGAGATGATTCCGATTTGAGATGCTTTCATATATGGTGCTGAAATCCGTATCCGATCTGCGGCAATGCGACTCATTCTGAACAGCCAGATCGGAATTCATGCGACTTTTACGTCAGCACAACTTGACATTTGTCATCATTTCGTGCTGCTGAGACTCAAAAATTTAGGCTGATGTTTCTATACCAATAAATAAGAGGAGACTCATCGCAGCAGCTCCGAGTTTGAAGAGGTTTCAAATGAAGCGGCCGAGCCCGAGGCTGCAGCTCAGAGAACAGTCTAAACAATCCGAGGACACGAACCAAAGAAGTGCTCGTGGCTGAATACCGGGCCCTTTTTACGCCAAACTCGACCACACTGTGGGTGATGAGCCCAGCTGTTAACCACTGGAACTCTGTAATCGCTCCTGCAATGCTGGTGAAGATGAAACCGGGAGCGGCAGCGTTTGCTAGTCGTCATGATTGTTTATGTCTGGATGAGCCACGTGAAGCTCACTGCAGGTCAGTTTGGGAGCTGATCTGTTCAGACTGATGTCGCATACAGGTCACGTTTAAAAGATAATCTGAACAGGCAAACAAAAAAATTGGATTTGGGCCACTTTATAAACATAGCTTTAGGGTCTTTATCACGCAAAACCCTGTCCATGTCTTAAAAGCATGTCAGAATAAATGTCCTTTATTGTCACATGTGGCGCTGGAAATCAAGTTCACGGATAAAGGTTTTTCTATTAATTGAACACTTTAAAAGCTGCCATATTTTGCAACATATTTACCATTTTTACAATAGAACCATGCCAATCTGACGAGTTTTATGAATTTTATTTACATGACTCATTTATCCTTTTTAATGGTTTATGGTTTAATTGTGTATTTGGTTGGATGATGCCACCATCTGACATTTTTATGCTCTGGGAGACAAAAATTCTTAAATGAATTTTATTTTGATGCACCGAAAATTCACATGAAGGCAGCACTGTAAAACTGTAGTGTATTTATTTCATTATTTCATAAGGGAAAAACAGACTTGGACACAAAAAAATGCACACCATGTTACTGACCACCAAAACACAAAAGGAGACAAAAAAAAAAAAAAGAACAGAGATTCCTCACCTTCGAGAAGTAACCCACAATGTGTGCCCCCTGTCTGTTGACCTCTGTGAGGATATAAAAGATAAATGGTTCCACGTCAAAGTAAAGTGTTTTATGATCCAAGAATAGCTTGGCCAGTAGACACAAGTTCTGACAGTAGAGCTGCAGGCAGAGCATAGAGACACAATCAGCAATCAGTTTAAATGGAAAACTATCATATCCTAATAAGTAGATTTTTAAATGATTAATCACAGCTACTTCCCTTGTGTAATCCCCTCTTAAAGATCCTCTTCCAGCCTATTAGTATATAACCTCTTTGAAGGGACCTACTGTATGTGTGAGGTGTGAACTGTATGTTAATTTGAATAGTCACCTTATGATCTCGTCCATCCACTTCGTACACTGAAATATTGCCTCTGCGATAAATCTCCTTTCCGGGGGGCTGCCGCCATTGACACTGTGTCTATAAAACGAGGAGAAGGAAAAAACTTATAAATAAAACAGATTTTGGAGCTGAAACCAAATAAAGTTTGACAAAATGAAGTATTTAAATATTCCTTATTTTCTAGATGATGCATGTTCATATTTTCATGTAAAGTTCTAAGTAAAGAAGAAAAAAAAAAAGGTACAGCATGAAATTTGAGATTTATGTTAAGTTTACGTCACGTCTTATTCTGTGAGTTTACTGGCTGATTGCAAAGCAGAAGTCTGATTACTGCCTGACTCATATAGACCTAGAGTTTCCCCATTACCTGATTACTCAAGTGCACGTAAACGTGTTGATCAGCTTACACGTAAACGCATGCACTGCTTCAAAAAGTACTGTTCACTCTAAGCTAACTTAGAGTTAGCTTAAACTAAGCTGCAAAACCGTCCACAAAACAGGGCAATTTTTTGTGATATCACAAAACCAACACCTTTAAGAACATCCACCCATTAAGCCTACAGCAATTCAGCCCCACCCATTCATAGTAACCATTTTTGAATGAGGAAACGTCCAGGGCAACCAATCAGTCGAGTGATTACTTATAGATGTTTTAAAGGCAAAGTAACAAAGAAATCCAGATTAAATCTAAGGAATAACGAGATGTTGGGAAATGGTCTTATAAAAATGAATTATGACTGTTGGTACATAAACAGCACAAACATCATAAGTGGGCCTCAATGAAGAAAATAAAAACAAAGGGAACGTAGGGAACGCTTTAAATGTTTCTGATAAGGATGCACAGCACCCCCTGTGGTTTATCAAATGTACTGCAAAAGCATCACTCTGTACTGACCAGGTGGTATCTGAAGGTCTTTTCGTATTTCATGTACTTCAGGCAGTATTCACAAATCCAAAGCTTGGGCTGTTTTCCATAGTCGTCAGGAAAGGGAGAGAAGTACCAGGCATCAATTTCAAAATTCCAATTTGGATCTTATCCACATATTTCACTTTGGTGATCTGGAGGCAGAAAGTTTAAGACCAGTGTGAAAAACTCAATGCGTTTCCATATCAAACCATAGCTTAAACCACAGCTAATGGCTTTCTCTTAATGTCAGACAGAGGTGGTGAGGAGGAGTGATATTATTGGTCAACATCACTTTTCCCACCCACTGGTGCATGGGAACGTAAAAAAGACGTCATTTAATGTAAGAACACATGAATTACACATAAAATCTGCTATTTTAGTCAATCTTACTTAACATGACCAGAGACAAAGTAACAATGCAAAAAAAAAAGTGTCGATTTTGATTTCCAGTTGACTAAGAAGCAGACTAAAAAGAATAACACAATGCAACATAATTTTGCATCAAGATGGAGACCTACGACAAGATTTAAATGTCTACTTTGCAATTGTGTAATCTGTAATTCTGTAATTATTAAAAATGAGGTGAAGTCTGGAGACGTTAGTTCCTTAGTGTGTATAAAGCAAGCACCGTTTCTCTCTTACCGCTTCATGCTCCTTCTCCAGGGCTGCTGTAGTTGGGTCCATCTCTGCATAGGTCTGAAGAAGAAAACATTGGAACATTGGATGGAAATTTTGTTGAATGAAAAATACAGATTACATCTGTCAAATCAGGGACTTGTGTGTCCACTTAAGGGCACCACAGTCCACAGTATGTTTAATTAACTGTGTTGACCTGGTGTTTTTTTTTTTTTTGGTCACAATATCACGGCTAAGTGTTGTGTTAAAGCACAAAATTTAATGAACATGTTAACGTGTATGATTAAACATGTTTTGAGCCCAAAGGCCCTCCATATTACTACAATTTAAATTTAAAAAGAGAGAGAGAGAGAGAGAGAGAGAGAGAGAGAGAGAGAGGGCTGGTTTTCCATGATATGGGCCCTATACAACATCAGTACTAAGAGTGCAGTTCCAGAGGAAGTCACTGAGAACCTCTAAGAATATTAACAACAACTGAATGAGTTTGTGGCTACCTTCTGAACATGGTTAATCTCGTCGTGTTTGCGTTTCTGGTTCCGTGTGATCTTCCTCTCCGGCTGGTCCCCGAGCTCTCCTCCCCCACCTTCTTCCACACTTTTCCTCACTGCGTCTTTCACAGTTTTGGTCAACGCCAGACGTCCCTTTCCGACCCACTCATCCAGCCGTCTGTTAACTGTTATGGGGTGGAAGAGGACAGAGAACCAGTCTTTTATCCTTGCAGCATTCATGTCCTGGTCTAATGATATCCTAGAGCATGTTTAACATAATGAAATGGCTGTTTTGGTCACCCACATGCAAGGCTGGGGACACTTATTACTGTAGCTGTATGGTGGACACCTACAGCAGCAGAAAGTACTGAGTATATAAAAACACTTACATCCAACATAGTGCACATAGAACTCCTCTCTGCCTTCCTGCTCATTTAGCCTGGACTGGATCACTTCAGCCGAGTCTACAGGGATGGAGAAAGGTTAAGCGAGTAAAATCAGTAAAGAGAACAAACACAGAACCTAAAATCCAGTGCACCAGCTTATAATGTCAACAGGGTACCATTCTAATAAGACTGGTCACTATCCACAAGTACTAAAAAGCATTTTTGTATTATTATATTTTAATAGTATTTTCATTTTTTCAGCAATGATGGCTGTTATTTCATTGTATTTTCAAAAAAATATGACCACTCAAATCTAAAGTGGAGGACAGAAAATTTTCATAATAAGATTAGTTCATCATTATACTGTGATATTTAGATTTTAAAATAAGATTCATTGCTGCCAACACGCAGGAGTCACTTTCTACAGATAAACAGATGAACTCTCATGTTCTCCAGTAAAAGGAACCTAAAAAGCTCTCTGGACCATGGTTAACAGGACAGGGGTTATATGTTTCACACATAAACAGATAAAACACACATAAACTCAAAATGTTAAAGGGGCATTCCACTGATTTTTCTAAATTTCTGCATAATTCAACAGGCAGAATTGGTTCATTATAGAGAAACTTACCAAGTTTCTTTACAGTGGTGGTGATAGGAACCAGGGGTCATGACATCTACAACACAGTATGTCCATTTTGTTTACTAATTAAAATAACCAGTGTCTTCTCAATTTTAATAGGTAATATTGATGATAAAATGATGATAACTATGAAAAATTAAGCATTCTATATCACTGTACAACACCTTATATGTATCTCTCCAGCACGCATGGATTTTTACACACCATTTCACGTAATAACTTTCTGTGTGGGAGCTTTAAGAGGCTTCAGACATCTGGTTGCTATTACCATCATGTTAAACAATTCTGATTTGGTAGGCTCTCTAGGAATGCATGTTTCACGTCAAACCATGAAAGAATTTTGTTTACATAAAGCAGATTTTTTGAAAAATTGGTGGAATTCCCCTTTAAAGCTGTCATTCAGTAGCAGCACTTTCACTATTAGATTCACGGATAGCTAAAACTCTACAGTTCCTCTTTGACCTTAATATTTTGAATAAAAGTGTGAATCTGTGCCTTACAGTTACAGACACAAATTTGCCAAATTAGACTTTCCCTGGGTGACTCTGGTTTCATATGCGCAAAACACTGAACTGGATTTTCATAGTGATAGGAGTTGCAATGCAATACTACTACCTAATGTCAATGTAAGCTAATGTATAAAGTTATGGTGAATTTATTGCACTATAATGTTAACATTTAAAGACTGTTACACAATAGTAAGTCAGTAATATCCATATTTACAGGGGAATTCCACCAATATTTCAAAATTCATGCACTGAGATGTAAACAAAGTCAGAGTGGTTTGGTTTGATATGGTTCACTGCAGAGAAACATATCGCAGATATCTTTACAGTGGTGGTGACAGGAACCAGGGGTCAAGATCTCTACAACACAAATATAGCCATTTTATTTACTATCAAAATCAATAACAATGCTCAATAGATTTCATTAGGAAGCATTATTTCACATCAAGCCACTCTGAATGGCTTTGTTTACATCCCACCCATTTATTATATATGTTTAGTATATACATCCAATTCATCCACGCAGATGTTTTTAAAAAATCGGTGGAGTTCCCCTTTAACTCACATTTAAGTTAGTATAGTAACACCTCTCGCTGCTCACTGAATATTTTGAATGCAAGTCCAGCCCGTAGATGAAATTTAGCTCATTTGGGGCCTTTATACTGATTTACTAACGTTCATAACGAGGCAATAAAGACGTGTGATGTGACGAGGCTTAAGGTGGCTATCTATTCTTGCTCCAATTTTCCCGTTCCACCTTAAATGTTGCAGCAGTTACATTCTGGCGCCAGGCAGACGGAGCAGCTGATGCGATGTGTTTATAAACAGAAGTACATTAAAGTAGATAAACACACTAAACTTGTGGTTACTTAACGAACACTGGTTTGCTTTAACACCGGCATTTCATCGTTTTTTACTCACGCCAGGTTTTATCAGCGCGCTGACACAAATACGTCTCGCCGATCTCCACCGACACCTCCTGCTCTCTGCCGCCGCCGAGGGTGGCTCCGTCGCCGTGCCGAGGCGCACACGAGCCCCCGGATTCAACCGCGGCCTCGTGCTCCTCCTCCTCGCCGCCGCTGCCGCCGTTAGAGCAGAAAGTGTTGCGCGCTCCCGCCTCCGACTCGCGGCCACGCGCCGAGTCTCGGTCCTCCATCAGATTAAAAATCACTTCCAATACTTTATTATTATTATTATTATCGATGACGACAGTAATCACACTCTCGCGCCACTGGGCTGAAATAAAAACAGAGCACGTCGTACGCTCTCGCGCTAACGCACGCGCACTGCTACAGTGGCACTCTCTCGCCCCCTGCAGGCAAATCAGATACAGCAGCCTGCGGCACTGCACGGATTAAAGGGCCCATATACGGCATTTTTCATTTTTGCACTACTGCCATTTGAATGTGTTTGTACCAAATATAGTCACACTTCATTTTATTTTGTGTTACTTTTAATAAATGTTTAACACAATACGACACTGTGTTAAAATACAGAGCATGAAACGTTTGCTGTTAATTAAAGGGCCCATATTCCCATTTGCACTGATATTTGTGTGGCTTTATGTACCAAAAAAATAAATAAATAAAACAAACAAACAAAAAAAAAAAACCTTACCTCGGTGCTTATATGAGTATTTTCCAACATTTCTTTATCCCTTACAATTAAATAGATTAATCACAGTAACAAAATCAGCCCATGTAAATAACCTCTGGTCTGTACTGGCTGACCTAATTTGGATAGCAGTACAGGCTAAAACACCACTTATGACTTCAAGGTGAATGGGCGGGGCTAAACTGCTGCAGATTCAATAGGTGGATATTTATTAAAGCGCTGTTTTTCATCGCATCACAAATAGTAGCTCCTTGTTCCATGCCAATGTTTACTCGCTCTCATCAAGCACTTTCCTTTAAGTGAGCCCTTGACAGATAAAATTCTTGGTTTTCCCTACTGGAGGCATATTTGTTTGCTCAGGTGACGCTTTCCAGGTACATCACAGAGAGTCTAAGGAGGTCTGTGCTAACAAGGTTGGATATCTCAGTACCAAGGCACTCTTACATGTTATTAAAATTACCGTTATTTTCAGGGCAAATCTAAGTAAAATTGTTAAAAAGCCTTGGACAGAAGAGCAAAAGCTACCAAAATATAGCAACCACAGCCTTCATCATGGCACAGTCTTTCAAATAAAGACATATTTCAGCTTTTTGGCCCTGGGGTGCAGTGCACTTTGAACTCTTATTTTTTGCGGTTTCTATCAAAGTATAATGACTTTTGTGCTACGTCTAAAATGTCTTCCCATTTCTGATTACATCACACCAGTGGGCGGGGCAAAATAATATCAACCGATATGTTTCACCTCCACCCACAATGCCCACGTATCATGGAAAGAAAATGCTCAGCCAGCTCAGAGACCCTGATACTGTGTTTTACCTGCAAATATGTGATGCTATGTAAGAAAAATGAGTTATGATTTCAGAGTTAAGTAAATAAAAATGTAAATAAAAAGGAAAAAATCCCATCCCTCACATGCAAATCAAAATAGAAATAAAAGAAAATTATATGCACTCCCGCATGCTAGTGGATATATTGGTCAAAGAATGTTGGAGATGGAGCTGCCGGGTAGAAGGAGAAGAGGTAGACCTCAGAGAAGGTTTATGGATGTAGTGAAGGTGGACATGGAGATGGTTGGTGTGAAAGCAGAGGAGGCAGTGTATAGGGCAAGATGGAGGCAGATGATCTGCTGTGGTGACCCCTAAAGGGAGCAGCCGAAAGAAGAAGAAGAAGATGCACTTCCGCATGCAAACACAAAAATGGAAAATAATCTCAAACTCCTCAGACGTTTGGCTCCAATCACCTCCACTGTGAACAATTCTGACTGGAGAATTTTGCATCAAAGAGCTCTGAATGTCTTAGCTTACAAGTTAAGCTTTTATATATGCAGAAGTTTTTTTCTCATCCTCTGCTCTACTGATAATTTTGATGTGTGTATGATTGCAGGATGACAGACACACTTCACTGCAGGGCTTGTGTAATATTTTATTATGACAACACCGTTATGATGGAGGTACACTTGGTAAACGAGGGAGGGAAGCTTCTGTTCTGCCGGCACCCCTCCCTTCTCCCACTGTCAGAGAACCCCCTCCTTCTTTAACTCAGTTTCAGTTTTCGGATGCATCCCCTTTCCAGTTCCTCTGTGCGGCCCACCTCCACGGTGATGATGGCCAAATCCTGCGCCTCTGGCTCTGTTTGCTCTCCCACCCCGTTGGTGGTGGTGGTACGCACGGCCAGCACTATCCCACTGGTTTGAGCTTCTGGGGATTCTGTCATGCCACTGGCCGTACTGGGGTGCTCGTGGACCGTGCCTTCTCCCTCTGTCTCGGGGGCCTGGATCCTGTCGTCCTTCCGTGGCGATCGTTTGAGCAGCGTCTTCTGCAACGTTCAAGTTTGAGTGGCGTGTCTGCTGATCGTGTTTAACTCCTGAAATGTCTTGCTGGCTTGTGGCGAAGCATTCTTCACCCGTTTGCTTCCCAGACTGGCTTGTCTGGTCTTTGTCAGCTCTGGGCTCGAGTGGTGGCCCTTGTTCTGCGCTTTCTGAGTGCGGCTCATTGTTCTGAGGGAGTAAACTGTTCTTCGGTAAACTGTGGTTGCTCTCTGATGAGGATACACTCATTTGGGTGAACTTTTCTACTACAGGTAAAGGAGTTTCATGAGGCAATTGTTCGCTTCTTCCACCTCCTTTTCCTCTTCCTCTCCGACCTCCTCTAAATTCCCCCTGAATCCTCCTGCCATCACGAGCTCGGCGTTGCGTTGGTGCCGAGACATCCTGGGCTTGGGGGACAGGGGTCTGACCAGGGCAGTCAGGGGGAGCAGATGGTAAAAACTGGCTGGGTTCAGGACTTGGAGCGTCAGGGCAAGTGGTGTCAGAATCGGCAGGGACCTTAGAGACAAACAGAAACCACTGCTAATAACGAATCTTGGTCTGGTGAGACATAAAAACTTGAAATACTTTGTCAAAAAACCTAATGTAGACCAAATGTCAGTCAGCCAAGACATGTTTGGTGTCTGAAGTTTACAACAAAACTATGGCTACGTTGGCATTACCAGGCTGAAGTGACACAAATCAGATCAGAATCCATGTGCTTTTTTCCCCCCACTGAGCATGTGCTATCATTCAGCGTTACCATGGCAGCAGCGCCGAACAGAAGTTAAAGACTGTAAACGGTGGAAAAGCAACACATCTCACCTTTTTCTCCTTGGTCTCACTCTAATAATGAAGCTGAGAGCTGGTCAGAGTTAATTATCTTCACAGCGAACCTTGTTCTGACCGTTAGTTTGTTGCTGATGATGTTTGTTGCTGATCACGTGACGTGATCAGCAGGAGGTGCGCATGAGGGTCATTTCAGGACGCTGGTTCGTTCACATTAGTGACAGATTTG
Organism: Pygocentrus nattereri; assembly: GCF_015220715.1. NCBI lineage: Eukaryota > Metazoa > Chordata > Actinopteri > Characiformes > Serrasalmidae > Pygocentrus > Pygocentrus nattereri. The sequence goes on along the minus strand of NC_051224.1, from coordinate 20,527,547 downwards.
AATCACTTTCCTAAACGAGTGTGAACCATCCTTTCAGAGAGATCGGATTTGAGCAAAAAATCTGATTTGAGCAATGAGGCTTATAACATGACTGTAGCTTATGAGGCTAATGTAGCTAACAAATAATGGAAACCTATACCCCACCAATTAGCTCTGAACAAACTGCGTGCATAAATCATCACACACTCAACTCAGGCCATGTGGAGTTCAGTACCTAACAGAGTCCAAGAGCATTTTATCCAAAACTGACCCGAAACTGCCGATCATTATGGAAAGAGATGATTGAGGGGGGATACCTGTCTGTCTAACATTCCGCATGTTTTAGCCCAGATAAGCTCTCCACATGCACCGTGGCATGCTGATATAGCCTCCACCTGTTTAATCCAAAAACTCTATTCCTTTACACAGAACGTTACATGTAACATACTTACATGAAGCCCTTTTGGCTTCACTAAACTGTACTTCACTGAATCACTTCCTGTACATTCACTGTCTCACATCACAAACCTCAGTGCTAAATACTGTGAAATATAAACTCAAACTGAAATCGACACATATTTAAGAAATGACATCCGAACCTGACGTGAGCATTAAGTCATCATCCAAAGAGACGATGGGAAAAAACAGTTGTTACTTCTGATGGCAATGTTGGTTAAATTACTGTGTAGTGACAATAACAGCAGTCATTAGATCACAGATAAATAATGATCAACAATCCTGCTTTAAAAATTATTCAATACACAGTGCTTTCACACAGCATTCCAAATGTTTTTAGCTTCCATACGTTTTGCACATGCACTGTGGGATGATGATATAGCAGGATTTTACCCTCTACCTGTTTAAGTCTTAATCTTCATGCAATGTTAAATATAATATATTGGAATTTACAGTTAATTAAATGTCTTTTTGGCATCACTAAACTGTACTACACTGACTCCATACTTGTACATTTAATGTCTCAGAACCCAAATCTCAATGCTAAATTCTGTGAAATGTGAACTCGACCCAAAATCGACAAAATTTAAATAATGACATCTGAACCTGACGAATGCAGTCACATCCCATTGGGTTTGGGCAAGTATTTCAAGCTCTAGTAAAAGCTTCCATTACATGTTAATTCCACTAGCCTCGTAGCTCCAGTGTAAAACTAAAAAAGCAACATCAATCACCAAACATGCCTCTGCTGATCAGCTACATCTGAGGTGTGAGGGGTAAAACTGTAAACTGACCAGTCTTAAATTCACCAGTCAGGCATCACATCATGACCACCTCCTTGTTTCTACACTCATTGTCCATTTTATCAGCTCCACTTACTGTATAGGTGCACTTTGTAGTTCTACAGTTACAGACTGTAGTCCATCTGTTTCTCTGATACTTTGTTAGCCCCCTTTTACCCTGTTCTTCAGTGGTTAGGACCCCCATGGACCCTCACAGAGCAGGTAGTGGATCATTCTCAGCACTGCAGTAACACTGACATGTTTGTGGTGTGTTGGTATGTGTTGCCCCGGCTCTGAGTGGATCAGACACAGCAGTGCTGCTGGAGTTTTTAAACTGTCACCGGGGGACTGAGAATAGCCCACCAACCAAAAATATCCAGCCGACAGCGTCCTGTGGGCATTCACCACTGATGAAGGACTAGTGGATGACCAACAATCTGTGCAGCAGCAGATGAGCTATTGTCTCTTACTTTACATCTACATAGTGGACTGACAAGGTAGGAGCGTCTAATAGAGTGGACAGTGAGTGGACAGTGTTTAAAAACCAGGGGTGGACGAAGTACACAAATCATGTACTTGAGTTAAAAGTAGAGATGCCCAAGGTAAAATATTACTCCAGTAAAAGTAGAAGTTCCTTCCTTTAGACCTCCACTTGAGTAAAAGTACAAAAGTATTTGCCTTCAAATTTATTTAAGTATTGAAACATTGTACTAAAAGATGAATTAACATAATTCAACTTTTTTCAAGTTACAAGATTAATTCAAATTTACTTTAAGGTTCCCAAATGAGTTTTGCCTTACTATCCTTTTCCCTTGCATCTGTAGGTCTCTGTTCATAAACATAAACTAGCCAAAACTAATTTACTATAAAATTAAAGTGTTTGTATAAATTCAGTAAAAAGTCGCGTCAGTCACGACTGCATATGTGTACATATTTCTATATTGTGCTCTATTTACACAAAGTTAGGTTAGTTCATCATTTATGTTGAATAGACTCTCCCAAAATTTTACGCTGTGCTGACATTGAACTGTGTGCTGCACTGGGTCGGTATGACCAACAGGTCAAAACCAGCTCAGAACAAAGTGACTGCTGTGCCCTGATTGGTGCTCTTGCTTTGTACTTCTTTTGTACTTTCATTTTGACGTGTTACGTTTTTATACACACAGAAACCAAAAGTAACGACAGATTTCTCAAAATGTAGTGGAGGAAAAAGACAGATATTTGACTTTGAAATGTAGTGAAGTGACTCAAAATAGAAAAACTTCAGTAAAGTACAGATACACGAAAAAAACTACTGAAGTACAGTAATGAATTACATTTACTTAGTTACTGTCCACCACTGTTAAAGACTCCAGCAGCACTGCTCTGTCTGATCCACTCATACCAGCACAACACACACTAACACACCACTACATCAGTGTTACTGCAGCGCTGAGAATGCACCACCACCCAAACAGTACCCGCTCTGTGAGGGTCCATGGGGGTTCTGACCACTGAAGAACAGGGTAAAAGGGGGCTAACAAAGTATCAGAGAAACAGACGGACTACAGTCTGTAACTGTAGAACTACAAAGTGCAGCTATACAGTAAGTGGAGCTGATAAAATGGACGAGTGTAGAAACAAGGAGGTGGTCATAATGTTACACCTGACTGGTGTGTATGTAATCATTTTAGGACTCACATCATTGATATGAATAAGGAAACGATTAGACTCCGCCTCAGGGTCAATGACACCGCCTTTCTCTTTCTGACGTTCCAGAATCTTCTGGAGACTTTCCCACTTTCTTTTAAACTCCGCACCTACAGCCTCGTCCTCCTGCTGAGGGAGAAAGAATGGCAGCGTTTCAAATGAGCACAAATAAACGTGCATATGAGACCTCAGCATGTGACCAACTGGCGTTCGGTCATCTGGACAGACTCCCCGGCATCTGAGCCAGCCAACACTGTGCAATTACACAGACTGTACAGGACAATGCCACACTGTTGCAGTCCACCGCTTGGCACCGCACACAAGAGTGACTCTGTCTGCTTGACATTTCCAGCAGCGAGACGGCTCTCCAAACACACAGGCCAGCTGGTTCACTGAGGGGGTGAAGAAAATGGAGCAGGGAAGGTGTTTTATATTAACGGTACTGAAAATTTAAGAAGCATAAAAATACACGGTGACGTCAACTGCAATAAAAACAACTGACTGTTACTTTTACAACAGATATGTTTATATTTAGGCAGCTTGCTCACAAGGAATGGCTGGCATTAGCAAACTAGCTAGCTGGGTATTAATCATTATGCTAACTTACATTAAAATGCTAAATAATTACGGACATTTGCAGCAACAAACACAAAAATCATCAAATAATATTAATTACACTGAGTAAACTATTCATCTAAATGAATGCCACCAAGGTTTGAAGAACATCAGAAAGCAAAACACCACTTTTATTAACAACTGTCGAGTTTCTTGGCAGCGCCTCGGATTGTCCACATGAAGACATGCAGCACCATAAATTTCCACTGGCTGAATCTGAGGTGTGTTCAATTAACATTTTACTTTATGCACTTTAGAACACAGTAAAACAATTATAAGCAGGCTGCCTACAAAAATAGCCCCCTAGGTCAGGGGTCGGCAACATGCGGTTCTTTTACTGCCCTGTTGAGGCTCCACAGCAGAATTAGATTTGTGGGTAAAATAAAATAATCCTCCTTTATAGTAAAATAAAGCTCTGCTGATCGTTCAACACAGTTTAACAATAAATGCTCTTAAACTATGGAGTTAATGTAGAACTGCTAAATCACCCTTTAACCCTGAAGGTTGGTACGAAGAGTGTTGGTCACTATAGCAACACATACAATAATCTCGCCTAGCAAGTAGCTAATGAATTGGCAAAGAGAGAGATTTAAGACCACATTGATAATTTGGAGACAAATTGACTTATTTGCATTTATAATCACTCCAGCTCATTCCGTGATACGTTTAATCTGCAATGAGAAACTGTCAAATGCTAAAAGTTGCAAAGCTGAAGTCGGTTTCTTTTTCACCTTAAATGGTGCCGCAGTTACTTTCTGGAACCTCATGCACCATTTAAGGTGGAACGGGAAAATTAGAACAATAAGCTGGTGAATGAAAAGCAACTTCAACCTCGTAAAAAAGAGAGACTTTTTACAAGAGACAAAATACTTTTTTGAGAGACATTTTACAAGAAACTGTTCTACTTTTGAGGAAAAGTTTCCTGCCAGAGATGTGCGAAAAGCACTTATAGCTGAGCTAAAGCTGAAAGCAGAGCAAAGTAAGTCTGCGTCTTTCTTTATATTTTTGTGTCTATACTAGGACATTAGCACATACTGACCCAGGTTTACAGCCAAGACAGAAAATGGTACTTTAATATTTGAGTTGCCCTAATTTAGGTTTTGGAGATTGGAGCCGGAATGCCTTCTTTCTTGATTTTTAGCACCAGAATGTGATTCCAGCCCATTTCCATCCCTGCATATACATGACACAGCATCTACTGATGTAGATTCTGCTGTTTTGCTCTCTATTAATAAATTAACTTTATGCAAATGGGCAAAGCATTCAAAGCACTGACCAATCAAACTGCTGACGTGAGATGGGAACCCACTAGAAGTCACACTCAAGCTTCATGTGCAAATCTACTGAAAGATTATTACAGTGGTTGGAAAAACATGGATGGGAGTCGGAGATAACATTAGTTATTGGCCAAAACATTCGTTTTTAAAATATGGCATGTTGGGCTACAGAAAGGTTCCTGTCTGTATTTTCATGAAGCCCCCAAAGTGGCTAACAGGTAGCGATGGAATCTGCGGACGGTGACGTCTTTACCTGAGGGAAGTCTGGCGCAGGTGATGAAAGCAGGGTGCTCACATCGTATGACAGCGGCTCTCGGCACACGGGGCAAACAACAGACAGTTCCTATACAAGTGAGAGAAAGATCACTCAGGCTTTGCTATGCTTGTCGCAGTTAGGAGTCTATGTCTAAAAATCATATTTAAATATTTAAAAAAAATTTTGTGGCAAAATTAAATTATTGTGAACAGTTATTCAGAGCGGTTCGAGAGAAACATACTGACTTATTTCTTTACAGCCGTGGTGATAGGAATCTACCTACCTATCTAAATGTCTGCCTGTCTACCTACCTACGTACCTGTCTGCCTGCCTGTCTGTCTACCTACCTTCCTGCCTGTCTGTCTACCTACCTGTCTGCCTGTCTATCTATCGTAGGTAGACAGACAGGCAGACAGGTAGGTAGGTAGACAGACAGACAGGCAGATATACAATTATACAAGAATAGAACAAAAATAGAATAGAATAACACAACTGAATAACATCCATCCATCCATCTATTTTCCAAGCCTAATAAAATGGAAGCCTAATACATAGAAATCCTAATTCACACACAACTCAACAGCTGGATGGAAACCTGACCACCCTTACGAGTCCCACCTCCTCCTCTGCTCTGTCTCTGCTCTTGTCTTCCTCCAGCTCTCTCTCCCGCTCTCTCAGCTCCACCTCAGAGTGGGTGACGTAGCGGCCCAGGCAGTGAGAGTGGAAGTAGTGGTAGCAGCTTGTCTTGGTGAACACCTCTCCCTCCTGCACCAGTGTGCATTGGCAGAAAGAGGAATCGGACACAAATGAAATATCAATTTTATTCAGTTTAATTTTTGTTTCATCGCTTTCTAAACAAAACCTTCAATATCTTATATGTGAGAAAGGGTAACTTTCTAGAAAAAAGAAAAAACAAACCTTAATATATCGCTACTGTCGAAACAAAACATTGCATCTTCATTTTTTATGTTTTGGAAACAATTACAAAGTACCCATTGTCCTTTACATTATGTATAAATTTCATGATGAATAGTCTAATAGAAATGACCCAAAATTACTTGGAAAACACTCTGACTTACATTAAAAGTAGAGCATGTTTTTTTCCTTCTCCTGTAAAGTTACCATTTTGGAGATGTTTTGTTCCGACAACAGCAATATGTTCATATTAAATTTGGACTATTTGTATTGCTTCACTCATTATGAAAATTTTCAGAAAATGTAAAGTGCAGCTGTTTTTAAATGTTGTAATAAGTCATATAAAAAGGTTTGTACATCCCATTAAAAGTTCAGACCTTTTTTTTAAAAAAACATTTTTGGATATGAAGGTATCTGGTTTTGATAAAATGTTCATTTTAAGTCCCACTTGTTAAATGATATCACCTTTATCTACAAATTTAAAGAGTTAGACATAAAATTAGCATTTTTGTCATCTTTCATACAATTGAAAATACACAGAAATGCAATTTCCTTATGCAGAAAAAGTAAGTTCACCCCTACATATCACTCCTTTAAGCGTGTCGGATTGAAATCCGGTGCACTTGATCAGGTGCTAATGATTACAGAACACTGCTGGAGAACATCTTGGAGGAACCTGTCTGATTTAAACATCAGATATCTGGTCTGATTCACTCTTTGTTAATGGAGTGTGTGGTATCTTCACACCTAGATCAAAAGAGCTCGCTGAGGCCTTCAGCGAGACAGTTGTAGATGCTTATAAGTTTGAGAAAGGGATTCAGGTGATTTCCAAAATACCAGAAAACAATTGTTCCACTGTCCAGGAGACCATCTACAAGTGGACAATATTTAAAACTATTGCAAACATGTCCAGGCCAGGGCTGCCCAGTATATATAACCACACAACAGAATAGGGTGAGTGAGATGCTAAAACAAGTCTCTAAGAACTTTCATCACTGGATCTACAGGTGATGAGTGGCTCTCATCACTGCTGGTGTATGCATCATTAAGAAAGAGAAGGAAAAGACAGGGTCCAGGACTTCTAGAACATGTACTCTGGCCAGGGGAGTCAAAGATGAGAGTTGTATGGCTGCAGTACCAGAAGCCATGTTTGGTGAAAACCAGAGGCAGCATTAGACCAGAAGAACTTCATACCCACTGTATAGCAAAGGTGGTGGAAACGTAATGGTTACTTAAACTATGCATCGACTTTGACACCACACCACACCACAGAGTGATTGAGGAGAACGTGAGGCCACCGGTCAAAAAGTTGATGCTGAAGAAGTGGACCTTTCAACAGGATAATGATTCCAAAAAAGTAAATCCACCAAGGAAAGGAAGAAATGGATGGATATGGAATGGCCTAGTCAAAGCCAACCAACTGAAATGCAGTGGAGGGATTTGAAACAGGTTGTACATGAAAGAAACCGCTCAAACACTGCACAGTTGAAACAATTCTATATAGAGGAATAGGTCAGACTTTCTATGGATGTAGGAAGCTGGACAATAAGCAAAAGAGACAGGAACTTTTGGTGTTGGCGAAGACTTGAGAGAACTCTGGAAGCAAAGGAAACAAACAAATGGATCCTTGAAGAAATGAAGTCTCATCTCACACTCAAAGCCCAGATAACCAAACTGAATGCGTCTTATTTTGGACACATTCTGAGAAGAACTGATTTATTAGAAAAGACTGTTATGCTTGGAAGAGTGAAACATAAAAGGGGAAGAGGACAACCAGCAACAAGATGGATGGATACAATCAGAGGAGTTATGAACCTGCTATTCAAAAGTCTAAAGACCCAAACAGAAGACAGAATATTCTATTCCGTCACCAGGAGTGTGACAGATTTAGTATAATAGACATCAGAAACATATACAGTTATAATAAACACCGACGTCAAGTTGTTTTTGCCAAAGAGGGTGATACCTATGGAGGCCTGAAAGGGCCATGGGTTCACAAATTTTTTACAGTTTTTCTGTGGTAAGCTGTTCATATGTTCTCTTGAGATCCTGTGATATTGTGTCATAATCACAGCAAAACAAATGTTTTTAATATCTCAAGTTATTTATATCATTATCAAGACATGGCAAACATTATGCTATCTAGACAATATTCGTTAGGTGATAAGGTGTCTTTAAATACAAATTTTGACTTTTTTCTTCTTTTCCATATTTATCTATATATACTGTTTAACTGAAGATTAAATACTGATTTGTCCACATGTCAAAGAACAGAAACATTTCATGCCAATCACATTTCACACTTGACTATAGATTTATATATAATCTATACTATATAATCTATAGATGAGTCTTACAGTCCTAATTGTATACGAGTAGACTTCATGGACAATAAGAAAAAAAAGGAAATCAATATTACAGTAAGATGACACAGCATTACCTTAAAACCATACAGACAGATGACACAGTTCCCATGGGGAATATTGCTCTCTGTCAGGATCTCTTTGGCTTTCTGTGGTCAAGACAAAAAGGGGAAAAAGTGCTTGATAATGAGGCTGCGACGGCCAGAAAACTGGCTTAGACCGTGCGAGATGGCACAAACCTCAATCAACTGATACAACACTTCCATCCCCAAGCAAGACTCAGCCTCCATCTGCAAACTCCGCCGTAAACTGTGGTGTAGAAGAATCAAAAGAGTGTCTATTTCTGCTATTTAATCTGCTCCATCAATAACATAATTTCTCAGTGCTAAGTTTCAAATGAGTCATTTTATTATCACTCCGGTTAAACAAATCAACAATAAGCACTTACTGATCTAAACTGTGTTCTTCATGAGCTTTCTTGCTCAGAGAAACAACAATAAAGGCAGCATGGAGCTTCTTTTATGCAGTTATAGGAAACAAAGTAACACCAAAAGCTCTAATTCTACATGCTGATCCATTTTACTATGAACATGGACATGCATGCGCTGTAACTCCTCAGGCAACAGATATAAAAGTTAAAGGTGCCAATGCCAAAGTGTCTGAATGGATAGCCGGCGAGCTGGTCAGTTTTACACGGTTAATATCGCAGTGTATAAATGCTGTAGGATCACAATACCATTTAAAATGGACTAGCACCTGAGTAACTTGTCATCAGAGAGGCCTCGCGGATTGTGAATGGAGATGCAGGGAAGAGAAGAAGGATACTAAAAGCAAAAAAAGAAATATGTTATGAGATGTGCGTACAGCCTTCAGGTCATCTATAAAAAAATTTCTCTCCCACAATATTGCTTAAATTCTGAGATTTGCTGCCTTATCATGTTGACAGTTAAGCATCAGTCATATCAAGTCCATCTGGAGCTTATAAGTACAAATATACAAAGTAAGTTATGTCAAAAACAGGTTTGAATCACTCTGTATGAAAATACAAGGTGATTCAAAAAGATTAATCCGATTTCAAAGCACCATATTTTCTACAACCGTGAGGCATCTAGGAACCAATCACATTCCAATTGAAAGACGGAGTCATAGAGTTTCTGACTATCAGTGGAAGATGGCTCCCTTCAGTCTGTGAGGAGATGAGACCCTGAGCAGACAGCGCTCTGAGTTCTCCACTTCAACAAGAGTGAATCCGTCATAACTGTGCAGCGTGATTTTCGTCGACAGTGAACCTCCAACAACTCAGAGCGTTCGTCGATCGTTCCACAACACTGGATGATCTCCAAAATCGCATTGAAAGAGTCATGAGTGCAGCAACACCCGACATGCTCAACTGAGTATGGGATGAGTTTGACTATCGTGCTGATGTTGTCCGTACAGCTGGAGGAGGTTCATACTGAGCACTTGCAAAACTACAGAATGAACCTTATGCTCATTTAAACCATTTACAGGTGAAATAAGTCATTCTGAAATCGGATGAGTCTTTTTGAATCACCCTGTATAATCAGTCAAGGAGCTGAAGATGTCCAGCACATGCCTCTGAGTCCAGGTCCAGTGTCAGAGTGAGACAGACAAACTGGGACAGGCAGTCCTCTCCGGTGGACGGATGAAGGACCACACTGACTTGCCAGCCTCTAAAAGAGAAAGACTTGTATATTTATGTCTCGGCTGTGGCTCAACTTTAGGAAAAAATAAATTCACATTTGGTTTCATGTAATTTATGTAGGCTGTAACGTTTACCCATCATCTTTCTGTGTGACTTTCAGTTCATCCAGGTAGATGGACTGCAGCACTTCTATTTCACACAGCGTGCTGTAAAAAACATAAACTGCTAGATTACTTGTTATACAGACTAATATTGCTACATACAACCATTTCATTTTTATATTCATTGTCCATTTTATCAGCTTTACTTACTGTACAGATGCACTTTGTAGTTCTACAGTTACAGACTGTAGTCCATCTGTTTCTCTGATACTTTGTTAGCCACTTTTTTTCCTGTTCTTCACTGTTCAGGACACCCATGGACCCTCACAGAGCAGGTTCTATTTGGATGGTGGATCATTCTCAACACTGCAATAACACTGACGTGGTGGTGGTGTGTTAGTGTGTGTTGTGCTGGTCTGAGTGGATCAGACACAGCAGTGCCACTGGAGTTTTTGAACACCTCAGTTTCGCTGCTGGACTGAGAATAGTCTATCAGCCAAAAATATCCAGCCAACAGCCTCCTGTGGACAGCGTCCTGTGACCACTGATGAAGGACTAGAGGATGACCAACCCAAACTGTGCAGCAGCAGATGAGCTGTCGTCTCTGACTTTACATCTACAAGGTGGACCGACAAGGTAGGAGTGTCTAATAGAGTGGACAGTGAGTGGACACAGTGTTTAAAAACTCCAGCAGCACTGCTGTGTCTGATCCACTCAGACCAGCACAACACACACCAACACCACTGCCACATCAGTGTCACTGCAGTCCTGAGAATGATCCACCACCCAAATAATATCTGCTCCGTGGGGGTCCATTGGGGTCCTGCCCACTGAAGAACAGGGTAAAAGGGGGCTAATAAAGTATCAGATAAACAGATGGACTACAGTCTGTAACTGTAGAACTACAAAGTGCACCTATACAGTAAATGGAGCTGATAAAATGGACAATGTGCGCAGAAACGAGGAGGGAGTTTAACGAGGCTGAAGTCAGCCTTTTATTAGAATTATCCGTTCCACCTTATATAGTGCAGCAGTCAGATTCAGGCGCCTCAAGCACCAGAATGTTACTGCAGCACCATTTAAGGTAGAACGTTGTATTGGAATGACTCCAATTTCAGCTGCGTCTAATATCATCTAAGATTATGACTAACCCCAGAATGGCCCACTACACTCCAGTAGCCATACTAAGTGAGGTCTCTGGCCATGAATCAGCGGTTTGAGTTTATTTGAGGGAATTGTCTAAGTGAGCTCCATCTCCGCGAGCTGTCACTGCAGCACCGGCCCACTGCTAACGCTCCGCTAACGGGATCACTGCAACCGCTGATATCATACTTTAGTACAAGCGACGGGTTGGAAGAACATAACTGAGGAAAAATGTGTGCTGAGAATAAACAAATGTCTAAATCAGCTCTACTGGCAGCGTTTTCAGCTCAACTACTCACTCGCTCTCCGCCGCCATGGCCCCGCTGTCCGTCCGCCTCAGAGGGATCCGGAAACACCGGCCCAAATAGAAGAGTTCCGCAGAGAACCGCTGATATAACTACTACTTCATCTAGTACTACTTCTAATGCTAATACTACCACCAGTACTACTACAACTACTGCTACTCCTACCACTACGTCTACCACTTATAATAGTACTACTACTACTACTACTACTTCTAATAGTACTACTACCAGTATCACTACCACCAATAACACTGCAAATAACAATATTACTAATAGTATTACTATAACTACTACTACGACTACTACTACTACTACTACTAATAATAATACTTTTTTTTAGTATTACTACTACTTCTAATAGTACTACTACCAGTATCACTACCACCAATAACACTGCTACTAGTAATGCTACTACTACTACAAATAACAATGCTACTAATACTACTACTACTACTGCTAATAATAATAATAATAATAATAATAATAATAATAATACTGGTATTACTACTACTTCTAATAGTACTACTACCAGTATCACTACCACCAATAACACTGCTACTACTAATGCTACTACTGCTGCTACTACTACTACAAATAACAATACTACTACTACAACAACTACTACTACTAATAATAATAATAATGCTGGTATTACTACTACTTCTAATAGTACTACTACCACTACCACCAATAACACTGCTATCACTAATGCTACTACTGCTGCTACTAATACTACAAATAACAATACTACTACTATAACAACAACTACTACTACTACTTCTACTACTACTAATAATAATACTTCCACTACTACTACTACTACTATTACTACTACTAATAATAATAGTAATAATAATACTTCCACTACTACTACTACTACTACTACTACTAATCTCAATCTAACGCTACTATTGATGCTACTAATACTACTAACAATACTACTAACACTACTACTATATCTACTACTACTACTACTAATACTACTACTTCTACTGCTACTATCACTACCACTAATAACACTGCTACTAATACTTGTAATACTACTACTTCGAATAATACTGTGTTTTGCTGATGGGCTAATATCACAGTGTAAACGACTCTACTGGTTTAACAGGTGTTTTAGGACTGATTCCAGATGCTTTTGATGATTACTTAATGGGATCTAAAAGTGTTCTATAATAAGTGGTCTCCATTAACAAGTGGTAATCATTAAGCCAATTCCAGTAAAAGGGGGCTAACAAAGTACGCAGAGAGACAGATGGACTACAGTCTGTACCTGTAGAACTACAAAGTGCAGCTATACAGTAAGTGGAGCTGATAAAATGGCTAATGAGCATAGAAACAAGTGGTCATAATGTTATGTCTGATTGGTGTACATGATACACCATATTATTATTACAATATATTTTGTAAAATATAAAACTGCATTACACTTTTCTCCATCTAAAGTGGAGAAATGATTACAAACCCAGACACACATCCACTTCATAACTGAATGAGAATATAAGATATGGGCCCTTTATAGTTTACTGAGAGTTCAAGTGTCCCAATACTTCTTGGGGCCACTGTAACACAGTGAGTAGCCCGTCAAACATGGTGGACTTTCTGAACTAGGAGCAATTCTATAGGAAGCTATACACTGGTGTTTGGGAATGGAAGGTAAGTGAGATCCAGGCCTGGAAAACTGGAAAAAAGGCCTAAATACCTGGAAAAAAGGCCTAAATATCTACCAGTGAGGGATGATACAAGCAGCCAAACTAAAAAGGAAACGAAAGTCTTGAATACAGGGACGATAACATGAAGTTGTAAAAGGAATATCGGACCTGCAGTAATCAGACTGAGACATGGGCAAACTGAACTACGACGGCGTTTTAGGGCCGCTGGTAATAAACATGAAAACAGCAGACTTTGAGAATAAAGTCGTAAAATTACGAGAGTAAAATCGCGATATTTCGGCTGCTTCCCTTTACAGCCTTTGGCCACAGTACCTCGACCTTTCCTAGTATTAATGCCACTATAGTGTCGTAATTATTATCGTAATATATTATCATCGAAATATTACGACTTTTCTTCTCAAAATATTACGACTTTATTCTCAAAGTTTACTATTTTTATCTCTATTAGTGGCCCTAAAACACCGTGCGAGCGCTTTCTTTACAGATTATGATGTCGGGAAGTTTTACTGTTGCATTAACATTTTACTGCGACCTTAAAACTTGTGGAAAATAAGCAACGGCTGCTTGATAGTCAGCAGTACTCAACCTCGCCAGAGGGGCATTGTGTAAGCTTGCAGCACCTCAGTAACCCCTGCTGAATAAAGACTATTAGGAATAAAAAAATGTTTTGCCTCCTAATGGTTACCATTAGAGACCACTAGTTTCACAACATCACGGGTTTTTTCACAAACACTGCGTCACTCCGCTGTGACGCTGTTGCTAAGCAACAAGTTTGTTAGGTGACGCTCAAGCCATTTGAACGTTTTTAATTCTTACTTTGCGAAGAAACAGAAAACGGACACTTAAGATCACATCTGACCGACAGCCGATTTTGTCAGACTCTGAAGATGAGACGACACTAAATTCCCAAACTGTCATCACAGCTGAGCAGGTTTTCAGTGGCAGCTGTGACAGAAGAACAGCTAAACAACATGGAATCAGCCAGAAATGAACCCAGTACCATTCGCCAGATGTGGAGTCTGATCTTCAGAGTCTGACCCAATCGGACTGAGCCATAAAACTGACCCGATAAAAACATAAAGCTGCTCAGCGGCGACGGCAGTTCGGGAGTTTAGTGTGAGGAGCCGGAGACCGAACTGCCCGCTGCGCAGCGAGTGGGCGGAGCTCGTTACTCTGACGTAGCAACAAGCTGCTGGTTAATGAACTTTGATTTGGTGGAAGGAACTGAATATTAACATATTAAACGCCGCGTTCACGGCCTAGTTTATTAATTTATTACTTTATTATCATTAGCACTCATCCGTTTGTCGTTTTATTCCATCCCCCGTTTCTCCCACAGACTCCAATTCATTTTTGCCAACCCACAAAATACATCACTTTGTTGCGCGACAGTCACCAAAATGCATGGACTCATTCAGGGTAGGCCCCAAGCTCTAAGCCACAACCATACTGACCCGCACTCTTCTATTTGTCGTTTTTCCATCCCTTGTTCCTCCTATTGAGTCTCACTCATTTTCGCCACCACTCTAACTCTATTACTTCTTTATCCAACTGCCGTCCACACTCGTCTATATGTAGTTTTATCATCCCTCGTTCCTTGTATCGACTTCCATAGTATCCGCTGCGAACTATCCTCGTTTCCTTCAGGAAAGGCACATTTAGTTTATTTAACTGTTGTATAAAAGCAACGCTCGAGGTCATGCGTTTTCGCGGAGTAACATCACGGCTGCGATGATCTACGGCGACCAAATCACAGCCGTGATGTTATTCCGCGATAACGCACGACCTCGAGCGCTCTATTAAGAACAGAAGAGAGAGGGAATGCAACAAACGGCTGCACATTTCAAAGGCTGTCTTTTATTGCTAGTTATTAATTTGGACATGACTTGGCTCACCAACACAATTTTTTATTCGACATAAAACAGATGATGTTTTTCACCGACTAACCACAGCAGAACACCTCAGGTCTGTTAGTGTCTTTCCTTAGTTAGATGTCTAATGACCGTGTAATGTCTCGGATGGGTCAATTCTCTTTTAGTAATAAAATTACACTGACAAGACACGTAAAAAAATATTTCGGCACTTAATAGTGGCTCTTCCTGTTTCTATCCCCTTTTCTGTTTCAGTGCAAAGTTAAGCAATTTTGTTTTTTCTGCATGTGCCAGCTGACTGGAGGCGCTGAACTCGTCCCTCTGTTCTCATTCTCAGCAGCATTTCTTCCCTCTCTTTCTCCTGTCGCGGTCCCTGTGAGAGTTGATGTGAACCGTGTCCTTCTCTCTGTCCCGCTCCCTCTCTGCTCGACTCTGGCTCTGTTTCTTCGCCCGCAGGACCATGTGAGTAAAGGCCATGAACATCTGGACAGAGCACAACAGTCACTTATCATGCAGATCTCACACTCTTAAAAGGCTCTTCAAAAGGTTCTATCTAGATCCATGAGCATTCAAAGAACCATTAGCATGCACCAAGTGGTTCTTTGCATGCTGAAACCGTGTTCTTCAGACGGATGGACAATGTGTTGTATGTGGTTCTATACAGAACCTTTTTTAGCAACAAGATGGTTCTGCTCTTATAACGACATCAAGCTTGTAACAACAGAATAACCCATTTGGTGCTATTTAGAACCATTTTCAAAGGAACCATATGCAACACATTCTTCATCTATCTGAAGAACCATTTGAGCATGCACATTGTTTTTGCGAGTTCATGATTCTATATAGAACCACTATGTTTACTAAGGAACCTTTGAATAACCATCTTTTTTTAAAGACTGTATTTCATTGGAAAAATCAGATGGAACCATTTCCACCTTCCCCCAGAAGCCGTTGATCACCCAAAACATTTGTTTTTGTTACTTTTGTGCTGGAGTTAAAGAGGCTACCACGTAACGGCAGGCCGTCGGCCGTTCACACGAGCACCACATAACGGCAGGCTATCAGCGGTTCATATGAGCACCACGTAACGCTCGGCTATAGGCGATTTACATTAACATTTTAGGCTATACTAGATTAAACAGATATCTGAAGCTCGTAAAAGACATTACATTCTTTTGAAGCCTGAAAGAGACATTAACATACATTTCACCTTGCAGCAGATCCACAGTGACTCGTTCAGTAAAGGCTCCTGACACAGAGCTGGGATTGTTTTCCATTTCATACAAGTGACTAAAATTCACTGGTCAGGTAGACACTAATACCGCAGTCAGTGATGGATCAAGAACATCCAAAAGACCTAGAGTGACATTTTCTGCACTAAACTGGTCCCATGGGAAATTAAAATGTGATTGTTTAGTTCCACTGTCTGTTCCTAATTAAGCCAGTGTTTAATATGACAGGTTAGCACTTCTGTTTGTCTCCTGAAGGCCTAACCAATGGGGGAAGCTTGGCTACATCAGTCCAGATTTTCTATTGGGCATTTAAAGGCATTTTAATCTGACTTTTCTGTTATCGCCAAAAACTTCACAGTGAAATAAGAGTAGTATTATTGTATGTACAAAGTTCACGTACAACACATAGTGATTATATAAAACTAAAATAAACAGGCATTTTCTCTTCATAGAGGGCCCTGAGAATTCTAACTGCATGGATGCATCTTCAAACGCTTGCTTGGATATGTAATCTTGTTATGTAAACTTGAACAGACCTGCATTTGTGACTTGTGACACTGTATGATGCACGGTTTTCTATAAACATGGACACCAGCATGTTGCATTTGTAAACACGGAAGCAACAGCCATCATCAAGCCTGAACTTGGTAGGTAACATTAACCATTTGTGTGTGTGTGTATATATATATATATATATGAGGTGTTGATCAGATACAGCCTTTCATTACTTGTAGGCTACATTAGCATCGTAGATCCAGCACAAAATTAAAGAAGCAAGCATGGTGGACTACACTTGGGTAAAGTCTCTGCCTCAGAAGCTCCGCCCACCCCTACACAGTTAGTTTTAGTTTACATGCCTCTCTCTATTCAGAGAGAGAGAGAGAGAGAGAGAGAGAGAGAGAGAGAGAGAGAGAGAGAGAGAGAGAGAGAGAGAGAGAGAGAGAGAGAGAGAGAGAGAGAGAGAGAGAGAGAGAGAGAGAGAGAGAGAGAGAGAGAGAGAGAGAGAGAGAGAGAGAGAGAGAGAGAGACGGACAGACTTAGCTAAGCTGAACAAAACTATCAGGATGCATTCTGACCGGCTATCTGCCTGTATGCAAACAGTAAACACACCTCTATTTATTAAGCTGAATGTAGGGCTAGCACCAGCATAAAGCTGCAATAATAACCTGCTGGAATGAGATATAGTCACTGGATTGGGAAGAAAATAGTTCACATCATCACGTTGTTGTTATTCAGTTATCAAAAAGTTTTATTTGAAGCATTAACATCAGTGTGTAACGCGTAATACCAGCATACAAGTAGCCCCGCAGATCTCTTCGCATGCCAGTCAAACAACCCCTTCCTGGCAAAGTAGGCAATTCTTGGCCACATTAAGCCACGAAAGTAACCAGTAGCCTGGACTGCGAGACTACATATTGTAGCCATCATGACAAAACCTGGCATCTCCATTTTTGGCATTTTTTCACTTCTGTATATCATTTGAAAAAGCCAGCTACTATTTAGATTGATTAATCGCTGTAAAATGAATAGACCAACAAACATGGTCGAAAACTACTTGGGATGAAATCTTATTACATTAACTTACCTTAAAGGCAAGATATTTTTTTTCCTTGTAAAGTTACCATAAGGGTAAACAAGGACATTACATTCACTGCTGAACCATCACTTTCTTCTCTTAAAAGGTACCGATGATGCAAGAAAGAGGAAACTATTTGTCAAATTCTGTCAAGCCATTTTCAGGTTTCAGCACCTTGCTCAGACTCATTCTGTTCAATATGTAAACAATACCGAGGCATATAGTCATATGCAAAAGTTAGAATACAGTGTCCAATTACATGTTTTGTTGACTTTCTACGAGAAAAGAATTTAACACATTCTCTACAGGGAGTTTAAATATGGTGCTTTCCTGCAAAGAGTGCACATACGGGGAAAATATAATGCATTATAAAATGTGCCATAACTTTTGCCTAGGCCATGTTTTATATTAAATTGTTTTTAAGCTGAATTCAGCAAATGAACTGTAATTGTGCATTAAATTGTGCAGTTCTCTGCATAGGATGAGAACGTATTTAAAAAAAAAACAAACAAAAAAAACCTTATTTAAAAAAATAAAATAAAAAAACAATTTGCCCAGGAGCACCAATACTTTTGTGTGCAAATGTTTAAAATGTTATAAATTTAATAGAAGTAAGTTACCTCTTCCACATTGATATTCTCTTTTGCGCTGGTCTCAAACACTCTAACACCTACTGACTCCCCAAAGCGCAAGGCATCCTGGGTATCAACTTGCTTCTTGGAAGGGTCATCGTTCTTGTTCCCAACTGAAAAAAAAAAAAAGTGAAGTGAAAAATCTGGACTGAGTATTTAAACGCAACGTCTCGTGCGTTTAGTGTATTGCATGTGCTTCACTAAAGGAGCTGCTTCTCTTTTTGGCTTCAATACTGTAATATTTTATTATGTGAAATCTCACCTAAAATTTTACAGACGTTGTCACAGTTCTGGGAGATCTCGTTCAACCATCGTTTCACGTTGACGAACGACTCTGGATTTGTGACGTCGTAAACGATAATGACCCCATGGGTGTTTCTGTAATACCTGTGTGGGAGATAAATCAGTTCTTCAGATTTGTTTTAAGATTAAATGGGCAAATTCCAACAATCAAATTATTTGCATAACTGTTTAAAATGTAAACAAAATTCAGAATAGTTTGGTGTGAATGCTCCGTTCTAGAGAAACTTACTAAGTAAGAATTGTTCACAGTGTTATGAAATCATTTCTACTACTGTTGCAGCTCCTTACATCCACTGTTTATTAGCCATATTAGCCTCATAGCTCCACTGCAAAACTAAAGAATCTTTAGACACCACACCTGTCTGATTGACCAAGTTCAGGGTAAAGCTTTAAGCTGTGTGTGACCTTTAGGTTTGTACTGTGGTATTGTGGTCAGTGCTTACGTGGAAGTGATGGTTCTGAATCTCTCCTGACCGGCTGTGTCCCAGATTTGGAGTTTAACTCTCTCTCCGTCAATCTCGACTGTCCGAATTTTAAAGTCCACCCCAATAGTGGTTATATAGCTACCTACAGAAGAAAACATGATTTTAAAATTAAAATACAGTCATACACGTATAATTACACAAATGTGCATACACAACAACTTTGTCCGAAACCTCTCCCTCACTGGTGTACAGTTAGACACTGTAGCTCATCTACTGATGCTGTTTGCGTTAGCCATCCTCTAGCCCTTCATTAGCGGTCAGTTTTTATAAATATAGCAGAGACTGGCTGGATATTTTTGCATGATGGACGAATCTCAACCTAGCAGTGACACTGACGTGTTTAAAACCGGAGTGTAACCCTGAGGTACAGGTGTCATTTTTCTTTCATTAGCCACGTTTACACGCATAATAACGTCTAATAATCCGACTAATGGCTCAATCGGAAGAGAATATGTCCATGTAAGCACCTCAAACGGAATAGTCTAATCTGATTGAGGCCATTCGGAATACAATTTCTATCCGATTGAATGAGCTCTTATTCCTCTTATTGCAGAAAAACCAACAGAAAACTATCCATTCAGGATTTCTGTCTCTACTGTATCCAGGTAGATTCAGCCAAGCAACCTCTCCCATTGGTTAGGACTTCAGGAGCATTATGTTAGATTAACTACATACAGAGGAATCAACCAAATCACATTCTGATTTACAGAAGGACTAATTTTGTAAGAAAACAAACAAAGTCATTCTAGGCCTTCTGGATGTTCAAGATGTGTCTCTGACTGTGAATACAAACCAGAGTCCCCCCAGGTTTCAGTAAAATGTTACACTGTTAGAAGTAAAGGTTCTGTGCAGGAACATTTTTTGCTCATTAAGGTACAAAAAGTGTAACTGTTCCCTCAAAGGTACAGCAGTGGTTTTAAGGTCCAATTGTGAATCTTGAAGAAGTTTTTCCAGGCAGAAGTTTGTCTTTGTACCTTTTCATAACCAAAAAAGTACAGCTTAGAAAATATAATTTCAGTGGATTATGGTAGCTTTGTTCCCTGACTAAAGGTACTGAGATGTACCCTTGAGGGTCCCACCCCACCAACAAGAGGGGCAGTGCTACAGTGACAGTTTCATACCTTTATTTCTGAGAGTGTAGGAACGGAAAACAGCAGCATCTCTATGTATGTTACTGTAAAATTGAGACAAGGTAATTTTTTATATATACAATCTTCGACTAAAACCTAGAACATTGTTTACAAGCTGCACATGTCCAGCGTAAATATAGGCCATAGAACTGCCAGAATTGGCCATGTGAATGGATGCTAACATACCACCCATAGGAGTCCCACATAAAGTCCCATAGGAGCATTATAAATTAGCATTATTTCCTTATATTATTAGTTTTATTCCTTGTTTTTGACCAGAGTTTTGATAATTATTGCCCAAACTGAATGCTAGAACTACAACGTTACAGCTCATCACTTAAAAAGCCCAGCAACACTGCCGAGTCTGATACTCCGGAGTCACACACTCCTACTACTACTGCTACTACTACTTCAAGGTCACTGCTGTGCTGAAAATGGACCGCCACACAAATAATATCTGGACAACAGTTGTCCTGTGGTCAGAAACAGAATGAGCTAAAAGAGGAACTGATAAACTGTGCAGCAGCAGATGGACTACAGTCTGTAACTGTACATATTACACTGATCAAGCCACCGCAAAACTCACCAGAAAAGGAGTTGTCTGCAAATCGCAGAAGCAGACTGCTCTTCCCTACATCTGTAAGAGAAAGAGAGGGTGTAGAAGGGTTAGAGAATGCTGCTCTAGATTACAGCCCTCAGATCACCACACCTATTACACTCGGCTGAATAAGCCACATAATCATGAATAAGCATGCAAAGCTCACTGGGGCCTGTACAACAGTCTGTAAACTCAATCCATCTTTACTGAAGTAAATCCAGCCATTTTTGTACAACTATGCTGCACTACATTATCAATTTATCTAAGGACGGGGGGGAAGATGTTTTAGTTGGGGGGAACTGAAGTTTTTAGTAGCATTTACATGACGTACACATGACGTCATGCAAAACGTTTTTTCTTTCGTTTTCTGCAAAACAGAAGTTGGGTTTTTACAGACAGCCACACATATTTTAAGCAAGGACAGACACAGACACACACACACACACACACCTCGCAACTCTCTCTGGTATGCTGCTTGCTAGCTAACATTAGCTACACTGAAATGTGTGCTGCTACACTTGTGCATTTCAATGAAACAACACAGTCAGCCAGTAAGTCACTGAGTCTCTAAGTATTGCAGCAAAAACAACATTAGGATTGGGAGGTTAGAACCAGCCTACAATCCGCATGGTGTTGCAGCATCTTGTCTGTAGTCTTGCAATAATGTATACTGGTCTTCCAGTCACACATGAGTACTGCATGGACAAACTGAACTGTGATGGACTTCAAGATTTCAGGATGCTCTGAATAATGTCCTTATCCCATTGAGATTTCCAGCCCTGTTTTTCAGCACAGAAAAGAAGAGCCAACTGTCCGCTTTGCAGGAACGGATATTGGGGTGGAGACTTTGGCACCGTCTTAAGAAACAGATTCCATTCCATTTATTTAATCGATGACTGTCTCTCAACATTTACAAAGCAAACAGACTCTATACACCCTTTGTTCAGATAACGTACTCTAAAAGTATCAGAAATCAAAGTCAACAGTGGAGCCTCTGGACTCCTAAGCCAAAGTGCAGTTAATGAAGCTGTTATAGGGCAAGATGGGCAATGCCTTTTCCATGGCTAGTGTCTTGCTGTGGTTTGGTCCCAACTGAACAAATAAATAAATGAAATAGTAAATGTTTTTACCATCACACCAACTGTGGTAACCTGACTGACTGTCACTAGCCTAGAAACAAGCTTTCCTGCTCCGTCCATGCCTTTACTCCTTGAGCCTGAAGTTGACTGTAACTATGAGTCATCCAAGAAACACTAAGGGCTTGGTCAAACACACTGGTTTCGTTTCAAATTTGAGTATTCTCTCATTTCATAGAAGGTGCAGTCCAGACAATTCCTGTCTCAGAAACTGACCCAAGTGTATATTCTGAGCACTCTTAACCATTTCAGTTTCCAAAATTCAAATACTGAAATCAATGTTCAGGCATTGATAACCTGAAGTGGTCAAATCAAGCAAGTTTTGAATAACTGATCCTAAAAAAAACTGTCTGCGTCTGGAAAATCGGGGCTAAAATGTAATGTGCTGTTATCTTAATAAACAAGCTGGAGTCAGCGGTTGATTGGTGCTGATCATTTGCAAACTTTGGTGTTCATACAATGCAAGTGCGCAAGTAGAATGTCCATTCTCATGATGCATGATCACATCTTCACGACACATGGTTACACCCCTACTAACTATATTATACTACACCAGGGGGTTGGTAACCCAATTGTTAAGAAGAGCCATTTTGTCCTTTCAACAAAAATCAATCCGCCTTAGGAGCCACAACATTTTATGTCCAGTTTATGGAAGTAACATTTTACCATCTCGGCTGCAAACGTGTCTCAGTATGTGCTGATGTCCTAGTATAGGCTAAATCTAATTCTGCTGTGGAGCCGCAACAGGGCAGTAAAAGAGCTGCACGTCACTGACCCCTGAACTACACTCTTAAAAAAACTATAACAATAGAACAACAAAAAAAGAACAATTGAAGAACACTTTTGGGCACTATACGGAATGCTTTACCATTGTAGAAACATCTACAACACATTCTCCATCAATTGGGAAAAAATCATAGAGCAAAGAATCCTTTAATCATGCAAAGATCTTCGAATAGGTCATCTGGTAGGCGTGACACTCAATGACGCTGGTCAGCCAAACAGTTACAAAACTTAGGACCAGACACTGGATTAACAATCCAGATTTGAAGACCTCCGCTCTACACTCTTAAAAAACGTGGTTCTTCTTCTTCAAGAAGAAAATAGTTCTATACAGAAACATGAACACTCAAAGAACCCTCTGCATGATTATATGGTCCTTTGCATCATGAAAGGGTTCAGATTGATGGAAAATGTGCACAGACAGCTCTATACAGAACCTTTTTGAAAAGGGTTCTATATATCACCCACAAGGGTTCTTCTGCAGTTACATTTGACATCATCAAGCTTGTGTAACTGTAGAAGAACCCTTCGGGTGATACACAGAACCATCTACAGCACATTCTCCATCAGTCTGATGAACGCTTTCATGATTCAAAGAACTCGTTAACCATGCAAAAGGTTCTTTGAGTGTTCATGGTTCTATATAGTACCATTTTCTTAACTAAAGAACCTGTAAAGAACCATCTTCAAGAGTGTAGTGTAAGCATCAGCTGCGATTTCTCTGGGCCATTTTTTAACCCTTGTGTGGTGTTCAGGTCTGTGGGTCACATTTTCAGTGTTTACCAGAATAAATAAAAATTGTTATTTATTATTATTTCAATCCCAGATTCCTCGGCCTTCGCTCATTTTCTGTGAAGAACATATAAAATGACCCATTTTCGGTGCCTTCACTTTGTTCACCCCCCACATATTTATATTACAGATGTGGTGTTGGGCTGAACCCACGGGGAATAAAAGTATGGAGGTGCTGTGTCCTTCACTCTGTTCTCCTCCTACATGGCCTGCTGTTTGTGTGTGTGTACACAACATGGAAAGGCTGCTGATTGGCTACAGCTGCTAAATGAGAACCCTACACTGGACACTTGTGATATTTTAAACATCTGTTAATTTTACATTAATTGGTTTGGCTGTATTGATTTAACAGACAACAATATGGTGAGTCCACCAGACAACTGTGTAATAAACACATTAACACCACGCAAGGGTAAATGATGTAATGAAATGCACTCAGTGAGCTACATTATTTTTTGTGTTGTCAAACTATTTAGTTTGCTTGTACCAGAGAATCAGGTAATCGTGTTCGCATATTATATGTTGACATATAACTGAGAAATTTCTGTTGTCAGCTACCGTGTAACAAAAGACAAACAGCATTCATGTGCAAAACTACATCCACCAGAACGTTCACTGACTGAAAAATGGATGTGAAGGCTCCTAATACTTAACATGGTGTCCGTTCAGCACATAAGGCCTCAAGTCGCCCCCTGGTCTCGTATAACTGAAAATAGCCGAGTGCACTTTCCAATAAAGACTGTTAGAGATTATAAAATCAGAAAAGTACTGACTGGAGTCTCCAATGATGAGCAGTTTGAAGAGATGGTTGTAGTCCTTTCCTGCCATTCTGCTGATCCGCCCCAGCAAACGTGTCCAAGAAAAACTAATGTCCAAATTGACGTTCCCTCTCTCGGCTTTCTGGCCCTCTTTGGTGACAACAGTCACTTCACATTAAAATGGAAGCTGATTTAAGCTTAACACAAGCATTATAAAACTAGCATAAAAGTGTCTTTGCAGTTGATTGAATGCGATTTCCAGTTTGATCCAAGTAATCCCAGTTCAGACCCCCTAGTTGACTGGCAGCAGACTGACATTCACTTGTGTCCAGTCACAGGCAAGTAATCTTTACATTTCATTCACACAGTCTGGTCTCTTTTTCTCCAGTGCAAGACAGTTATCATTCATTTATGCTTACAAAATCCAAAGAAAGTCTCAGTTCTGGTGCTGTAGGTCCAACAGAATGGTGTAGGTCGACCTTTTCAATATTGCTTTGGCCCAAAATCGGACGTTTTGACCAAAATTGACTTGAGCTTTGTTATTGCTGATCAAAACGTAATTCCTCACTGTTGCAATTAAGCATCAAGGAGTGAGTAGTACAGTGTTTGTCCATATCAGAGCATTCAGTGAGTTTTGCGGAGAATAAACGTGCTGTAAACAGGCAGAGCAGTCGAGCTGGAGTAAAGCTGTCGATTCAGTTTTAACAAGAGAGAAGTCTCTTCTGAGTGGAGAAAAAATATTCCCATTCCGTTTGCCTGTCTATCCGTTTCTCTCTCCTTAAAAATTCACTTTCTGTTCTTTACTGAAGAAACACAGCTTCATAAAAAACGGGAGTGTCCAGTCTTCTTGCCCAAGGCTTAAACCCTGCAATGAGAGAAAACATGAAAGCATTAAAATTCCGACTTGTTCAACTGTACGACAGAGAAGTCTGTGTTGCACCACTTATTCATTTGTTGATCCCCATTTGTTGCCTGTGAAACCAATAGGTGGTGTGTGTTGCATCAATATGAGCTGATCAGACACAACATTGTCCACTCAATGTCCACTCTAATGCACGGTCAGAGAAGACAGCTCATCTGCTTCTGCACAATTTGTGTTGGTCTTCCTTTAATCATTCATCAGTGGTCACAGGACGCTGCACTGTTGGCTGGATATTTTTGGTTGGTGGACTATTCTCAGTCCAGCAGCACTGCTGTGTCTGATCCACTCAGACCAGCACAACACATACTAACACACCACCACGTCAGTATTACTGCAGTGCTGAGAATGACCCACCACCCAAATAGTGTCTGCTCTGTGAGGGTCCATGGGGGTCCTGGCCACTGAAGAACAGGGTAAAAAGGGGCTAACAAAGTATCAGAGAAACAGATGGACTACAGTCTGTAACTGTAGAACTACAAAGTGCACTTATATAGTAAGTGGAGCTGATAAAACCATATGGCTACGTTCGCACAGCAGGTAAAAGTGACCCAAATCTGATTTTCTCAACAAATCCATTTTTTATTGCTTGGCTGTTCACAGTATCTTTTAAATGTGGTCTGTATGTGACATCAGTCTGAACAGATCAGCTCCTAAACTGACCTGCATGCGCAAAAGAACAGTGAGTCACTTTGCTTCACGTGGCTCATCCAGAGGTAAACAATCTTGACAATGAATGAACGGCAGTTGCTCCCGGAGCTTTCGGCTTCATCTTTGCCAGCATCACATGAGCCATAATGAAGCTTCACTGACTGACTGCTGGGCGGATCACTCAGAATGTGTTCGAGCCCACTGTGAAAAGGGCTCGGTCACTTCTTCAGGTCGCGTCCTCGGATTCTTTAAACTTTGCTTTCAGGCTTTAACTGTTCTTTGACGCTGCAGCCTCGTTCGGCCATTTCTTTTGAAATCTCTTAAAACACAGAGCAGTTGCGATAAGTGTTTTCTAATTTTTTGGTACAGAAACATCAGCAGAGTGAAATGACGACGAATGTTCCAAACTGAGTCGCGCTGCCGCCGATTGGATACAAATCAGATTTCAGTACCACATAAGAAAGCGTCTCAAATCAGTAGGGAAAATGTCAGATTCAGTGTGTTTTTTGTTGACCACAGTGATACACAGACAACACATCTGTTTCACATATGAGGAAACACAATGTGTGAACAAAGCCTTAGTGCAAGCACATGGAAGTGTTCTCAATGAAGTGGTGATTTGGGGGGTGTGTGTGTGTGTGTGTGTGGGTGGGTGGGTGTGTGGGTGGGTGTGTGTGTGGGTGGGTGTGTGGGTGGGTGGGTGTGTGTGTGTGTGTATTATTGCCTGCTGATAACTGTATTTATTTTTCATTGTTAGTCACCTCAAGGGAGTGAAAGAAAAAGTGGCTGCCACTATTACTTTGAGAGAAAAGCATGCAGGACGTTCTCTGTCACTTCCATTCCAACAGCTGTGGTACTAAATTTAGCCCGACCCTCTGGGCTTTAACACACACACCAACTGTGCCATCAAAACACACCCACATACATTATGCACACTGATTACTGAAGAGAACAGAGACGGAAGAGGAAAAAAAAAAAAAAAAAAGTGTGAAACTATGCACCCTCTCTTACAACTGGGGGATATATCGTCTGAATCAGTGGTTCCCACCCTAATCCTGTAGGCCCCCCTGCACACTGTACAGTTTGCACTGCTCTCAACACACCTGAATCAAAAATAATCCGCTAATCAACACGCCCTTCCTGAGCTGAAGTTTTTTGTGTTTTGGTAGGAAAATGCAGGGCAGGTGGTCCTCCAGGACCAGGGTAGGGAACTATTGATCTAAATGACTGGAAAATTACTTTTTACTGGTTTACTGATTACTTGGACTCACGGTGGCCCAAATCAAAGCAATATGTACTACTCTACCTCAAGTGTCTGACTATGAACAATAAAAGATGTTTTTACGCAGCAATGCTGACAGCTGTCTACTATGCTGTTATACAAACATCACAGTTTTCATTTAAGACAGCAAAGTAGACCGTCAGTGCGAACTACCATTAAATGATGTTATTATGCTTCTGTAAACAGCCAAACATACTGGTGTGACTACACCCATGTCTGTAACATATACTGAGATTTATTATAACGTGCAAATTGCTCAAACGCTGCAGATGTACTGTGGCACACCTCTCCATGTACAATCCTGCAGTGGTCAAACAACATTCTCATGTGTCCAAGACTTTCTGGTTTAAAGTCTTGGAGAATCTCTTCTGATGATGTACTTTGAAGGTGGGAGGAAAGCTAGGCTACAGCTGCTTTAGGCTGTTTGAAATGTCTTCCCTTTAAGCCTGTCTGTTAGCACAGAGTGTGTATACTTAAGCATGGGTGTGTTATTTAAATGAGTTTTGTTAACGTTAACTCAAATATCACCTGAAGGGAAGAGTGCAGATCTACGTCATGGGGACATATTTGATAACTGATTAACAATTCTGAAGCCTTTTTGACTATATAAGCACAGCACTTATGAATACAGTATAATAGCAGAATATCTCACTAAGGAACTAGAGTGACTAATTTTGAAGTCTGTTTTAGGAAAACACTGAAAACTGCATTTATGCCTTTTACTGTAGAAAAATTATTTTGATAACTGATACAGAGTCACATATAAGCGCGTACTTGTTTATGTGTATATCAAGTCTGTGGACACCTCCTAATTCAAGTTCAGGTGCTTCAGCCACACTCATTGCTAACAGGTATATAAAATAGCTGTGCAGTCTCCATAGAATGGGTCCTAATGAAGAGCTCAGTGTGGACACCACCTTTGCCACAAGTCAGTTCACGAAATTTCTGTCCTGCTAGATCTGCCCCGGTCAACTGTAAGTGCTATTATTGTGAAAAAGAAGCGTCTTGGAGCAACAAAAGCTCAACAACAAAGCTGTAGCCCAGAGGTCACTAATAGGCAGACCACAGCCCAAGACCAGACCCAGGTGCTGTCCTATGCAGACCTGGACCTACAACCGATAAACAATGGAGTATTATTTAATTTCAACAGGGCGGTCCTAATTTAAAATGCGTAGCTTTTCTATTCTTTATGGTACTGGTTTGGTGACCTGGGAAGTTCACAGATGAATCACATGCATTGTAAAAATTATACGTGATGCTACTTAGCCAATTAGATTGGTGCATTACAATGAGCACTCGGCTTTATGTGAGTTGTGCACAGGTGAGGCATGAGGCAAGAAAGAGCAGTCGGAGAAGAAAGTGAGTCAGAGAAAAGTTATTTTGCATGTTGTGATCTGAAAAGAGAAAACTGACGATAAAAGTTGTAGTAATATTACTGAATTGTACTTTACTATTTGATTTGACATCCAGTTGTTTGTTGACTGTATAAGATGTTGATATACATATTAGGCCACTTCAGTAAACAGTATATGGCACTCAATCATGGTTAGACACTATGATGTTCTGGAAATTTTCTCTAACTGGACCTTACTGAATTTCAATTAAAGACACTTGCTGTAGACCAATTTTATAAAAATTGCCTGTCCTTTGTTTTATCACTTACTGCAGAGTTCCAAGCTGCCTCTGGAAGTCACATCAGCACAAGAACTATGCGTTGGGAGCTTCATAAAAAAGGGTTTCCATGGCTGAACAGCTCCAACACAAGCCTAAGATCGCTCTGCTCAATGCCAAGCTTCGACTGGAGTGGTGTAAAGCACGCCAGCACTGGACTCTAAAGCAGTGGAAACGTTCTCTGTTGTGACCTATCACAGTTTATTATCTGGTAGTGTAGACAAGTCTGGGTTTGGCAAATGCCAGGAAGACGCTACCTATCAGGATGCATAGAACCAGCAGTAAAGTTTGGTGGAGGAGGGATAATGGGCTGGAGCTGTTTTTTGGTTTGGGCCTTTTATGCCACAGTATACAAAGACATTTTAGACAATTACATGCTTCCAACTTCATGAGAACAGTGTGGGGAAGACCCTTTTCCTGTTCCAGCATGATTGAGCACAAAACGAGGTCCATAAAGATGTGTTTTGACCAGTCTGGTGTGGAGGAACTCCACTGGCCTACACAAAGTGAACTTTGGGATGAACTGGAAAATTAACTGCAAGCCAGGCCTGCCTGTCCAACATCAGTGTCTGACCTCACAAATTGTCTTTTTACAGAATGAGCACAAATTCCCACAGACACACTTCAAAATAATGTGGAAAGCTTCCCAGAACAGTGGAAGCTGTTATACATGTGGGCAACTCCACATGAAAGCCCATGGTTTCGGAAAGCCACTGTATTGGTGTGATGGTCAGGTGCTCACACACTTTTGGCCAGGTAGTGTGCATCGGTCACTTAATTTAACCACAGCTTCATACTGCAATGTTTTTAACAGTATGTCTCAATTCATCTCTCCAGCTTCTCTGAGCCAAAACATTCATGATCCTACAAACTGTCATCCCACAAAACCTTAGTCATACGGACACACACCCAAGTGTAGAAACAGAGCCAGGAGCGTCCAGCCCAACCCGCCTAACTGAAAGTAAAGACTGAAAGCAGAAGAGTGAGTGAAATACTCCAGCATTTTCCACAAAAACAGGAAGGGGTGGCCATTTTCCTGAACTCAGCAGTGTCAATTTGTGCTGCCCTCATAAACGAATGAGATAACCCTGCTTTAAAGAGAAGGGTATAAGGGTGAAGTGGCAACTGGAGGGCAATAAAAGTGCCAAGACCACAGCGTTACACCACTGTACTAATGTGGCCAAGAAAAAGGAAACCACAGCTCGGGATACTGAAAGTGAAATCTACCTGTCCATCAAATCTAGAGCTCAGAAAGAGGGAGTTTCTTGATGAGACCAAATGTTTGCTCTCCTTTTACGTGTAAAATCATGTGTTTTGGCACAAGAAAACAGAAGAGCTAAATAAATGGGAGAGATAAATACTGTTACTAACACTAGGCTGAAGTTAGCTTCAAATTCGCCAACTTCTTGTTCGAATTTCCCAGTTCCACCTTAAATGGCGCAGCAGCTACATTCTGGAGCCTCGGACGCCAGAATGTAACTGCTGCGACATTTAAGGTGGAACGGGAAAATTCGAAAACAAGCTGGAGAATAAGCAGTTTCGGTTAAATAACATATTACAGAATGAGGCCTTGGTTAAACTAGAAGACAGCCGGATAGGCTCCTGAACTTCTACTAACCCGACAAAACTAGTAGCCAACTTGATTACAACCGATAGCTGAGGACACACCTGAAATCAATCCAGTCCAGTCCTTGTTTACTTGCTAACTTAATCTTCATTTCCACTCAATCCACCTAGCTAGCCAGCGAGCCGGATTGTACACTTCTAACTCAGTCCCTGGCCGTGTATAAAAGCTACTTAGATCCAGATGACAGCAAATATTAATAAAAAACGGAATTAACCATTAGCCGCGCTGTTCAAAACAATTGCCGAGCTGTAACGTTAACGTTAGCTAAGCTACTCAGCTAACCCTGACGCTTCCCTTCCCACATGATTAGTTTATCACAAGATTCAATTCAAACACAGAGTCCGACACTCTTAACCTCGCTGACAACGAAAGCAAACAATCCTTACCATCTGACCGCTTCAGCTCCGTCTCGGCTGGGCCGTTTTACTGGGGGGAAAGTGAGAGAAAGAGAGGAACGCCTGTTTCGTTCTCAAGGCTGCAGCTTCAGGAATAAATGTCTTGGGAAAGTTCCGAGTGTCCAGCTAACAGCGCGCTTCACGGCACGTCCGCCAGAGGGCGACACAAAACGGGCTTTTTGGGGGGAATTAAAGGGGAATTCCACCGAATTTTTTTTAGAACGTACACTATATTTCCTAAAGTATTCACAAATCCATCCAAATAATTGAATTCAGGTGTTCCAGTCACTTGCATGGCCACAGGTGTATAAAACCATGCAAAGAATGGGTCGCTCTCAGGAGCTCAGTGAATTGCAGCGTGGTTTGGTGATCCCTGACTTCTTCCTATTTCCCCTATTGTTTTAAAAACATCACTGCAAAACACAAGAGTGTGTCTGCGAGCGATTCCGCAATAAATGAGGGTGAACTAAATGGCTAAAAACAAAGTTAAAGGTTTCTAATCACTTGCCCAGAACTTTCCTTTAGTTTTAGAAAGTAGTATTTCACTTAAAAAATGAAATCTTATCTATATATTTTTCTTTTTCGACAGCAAACAAGTTTTAGGTAGCAGGACACTAACGTTACTGCTACTGAGCGTTGATTGGTTAGTGTTACTGCTACAGACCGCTGATTGGCTGGAGAGCAGAGCAGCTTATTGGCTCTTTGTGTTCACTGACATTATGAACGTACCTGAGACACATGAGTTTTAAAACTGGAGTTCAGAAGTGCTTAAAATTATAACAGCGGTGTTAAAATATTTTACGCTGTTCTATGTTCAGAAAATGAACATATTCCTTCATTTTAAAGACATTTAATAATTTATAAACTACGGTTTTACTTAAATGCTCTATATAAACCCATTCATTTTGAACTCTAGTGCTCGCTAGTGTCTGAGAAACCTAGAAGACATTACAGAGCGATAACTCTCCCCTATATAAGGTCTGTCTGCTGCAGAGTCTGCTTTTGAGTTTGTTGAAGCTCTTTTCCTCTCAAGGCTGCTGGGGAGTGCTACCCCACTTCTGACACCACTGTAGCACCTTAAGTAAAGAAGAATCGGAGGTAAACACTGCTCATGCTGGCAAACAGGCAGCAAGGGAGAGGCTCCGCCAAGAACCCGTTGGCACCTACACCACATGGTTCTATACAGTACAAACACTCAAGTAGCTTAATAATTTAGTAAAATTTAATTTGCAAACAGATCACAAAAAAGACAGACATATGACAAATTATTTTATTATAAAAATAGATCAATACATTGCATTTAAACAGGTTGGATTCACTGTTTAAGCAGATATTTTGTAAACAAACCTGAATCCTTTGGGTGGTATTTCACAGCCGGATTTTTGGTTAGCCTAACAACTTAGGCAAAAAAAAAAAAAACAAGCCTGTCCAATAAGAGAAGAGCAACAAAACACTTGTATGGATGGTCATCAAGTTTGTGCTTATACTGTTCAAATTAGCTCTGTTTTTGCAAAATACTTCCCAGCTGTGAAAGTATGTGTGGATGTAAGTCGATACACTTGTATTTCATCACTTGTGAGGATCGTCCCCACAAATGGACTACACTGATTAAAAACATTTTGTTCAGTTCACTTTTTAAAAGAGCCAAAGCATTTCTGTGTCTTTGGATATGGGATTAAACATACAGTGAGAGTTCAGGTTAGGGCCAAGCTAGGATTAGGGCTATGATTAGAATGTTCTAGTAATACTAACTTATACGTCAATGTGGTCCTCAAAAGTATACTAATACAAGCACACGTATTATTCAGAAAGACAGAGAGAAGGCTCTGTAGGAGAAATTGGTGAAAACATCAATCTGGTCACTACTGCCTGCAACAGTCATCACCTGCAAAATCAACGAAGAGACAAAGGTTAGAAGCATGGCAGCAGTCCTGTTTATCAGAAGAAAGCGGGACTGCTGTGCTCGTAGCATTTTTTTCCCGCTGGGCACTATGGTACAGCATAGTATAGTCACAAATCCGAACCCAGAACCGTCCGTCCTATGGTCAAGTACTTGTGTCCAATTTCCATCAAATAACAGAACCACAAAAGAAAGTTAAATTCACCTTAGATAGTGAGGTCACAATTTTTCTAGTGTTAATTGTAAATAGTAGCCGTAAACTACACTAGCTATAATACTGGAGAGTTTCAAGTTCCAATTTAACATTTAACATTTCTGCCTGGCTAGTTTGTGGGTTTTTTCATTGCACAATGTTGCCTCAGGTTAAATACATTTTCAAATTTTACAATGACATAACACATTTTAACGACAACGAAAGGGTTAAAAACGGAGCGAGGAGATTGAATAAACGAAAAAAAAACAACTTGTATTTGGTTATACTTTCTCCTGCTGGGAATTTTTTATATCTGTTTTTGTTATGAGGCAGCATGAATAATTCACTTAACTGTACCTGACAATCGGTATCATCATTTTTCATCCATCCAAAAATCTGATCAACATCTGTTGAAGTGTAAAGTTCATTTTTAATTCTCAGTATTCTGTAAATGAGTTTCGTTATGAGCTTGTTTTATTTAATTGCTGAAATGTTAGTTGCTTTGAAACAACACTGTGTGACAGTATAATGGATTTAGCCTGTAGTGATTGAGGTGTCCCCCTTTGCAGTTGTTTATTTTATCCCCATTTAGAATGTTTTTATTCACAATCATATTGAGTTTTAAGATATGAATCTAATTATGTGACGTAGCAACATTCATCATGTTTCACTAGTATCATTAATTTATGGATCACAGATACTGAGAACTGATACCAATTGGTATCAACTCCAATTATTTGAAAATTAGTTGAATTTTTTGTTTTGTATAGATGTAACTTTTTTTTGTATTAAATTACTTTTTAGTGTTTAGGAAATAGAAACATTACTCAAAGGTTAACATGCAGAGTGTTTCTTTGAGATTAGTGTAAAATAGAATGATCGTTGTTTAGCATTTATACTATTTAAAGATTTGTGTAGTAGAATTGTGTAGTAACTCAGTTTCCTATATAATAGTATCATTACATAATTCTCATAACATTCCTATATAATATGCACATCACTGTATATATTAATATGTATTAATGTGCAAAGTTTTTGCTGTTTTTAAAAGGCAGATTTTGCACAGATGGTTTGCATAGAAATCTTCAGTGTTGCACAACTTAATTTTATGGCTACATTGTACATTACTAGAGTCTGGTGTGAGAATGCACTGATTAACATTATGGCTCTGATATTTCAAAACTTATCATTTATTTTAAATGATCATGTTCAGTTTGATATATATCCTTTGTGCCAAGCTTTGTACAGCTCTGGGTGTTTGAATACAGCAAGCTTTTCCTCTGTTGGTGACTAGAGAAAAGATATCTTCAGTATTATTTGGTAAGCTGTGACGACGTATGATGGTTGATTTAATTAAACGGATGAAGTGCAATGTGCAGGATAAAAATGTTTTTGTGTGATCATCATATTTTTTATCAATACGTCTAAATATGAATAAAAAAATCATGAACAGAATCCCAGCTACTGTGTCCATGACTTGTGTAAAACGATGTGCATGAGTTGGGTGGTTAGCTGGTATAAAGCCTCACCCTGTGTTCAGTGCTGCTGAGGTTCAGGGCGAGTGTGTTGAGTGACGGTGAGGTGCAGGGGATCTGAGCCTTAACACTGCCCCCCAGCAAACAGTGAGACACATGTGGACCCTCACCTACTGCCAGGATCTACAAAGACAGGACAAAAAAGAAAAGAAGCTGAAAAAAGCATCAAATGCCAATTAGCATTGTATGAAACTGAAATCTCAGATTTGCTTCAGATTGTGCGCCACTGTTCAGTGCTCTCTAATAGACTTGCTTACACGGCTTCTGTCACTGTGCGATACTGTTAGCTAGAAACATGGACAAAAGTTTAGGCAGGTGTGTGATTTGTAGCTTTGTAGCTCCAGTACAAAA
The DNA here is from genome assembly GCF_015220715.1 of Pygocentrus nattereri. NCBI lineage: Eukaryota > Metazoa > Chordata > Actinopteri > Characiformes > Serrasalmidae > Pygocentrus > Pygocentrus nattereri. The sequence continues at coordinate 20,492,507 of NC_051224.1, read as the reverse complement.
TTAAAAAGTTTACATTCACACGCCAAACATGTCTTGGCTGATCAACTAAACTTGTGGTAAGGAGGAAATTCTGTACATTAGATTTCTGGGCAAAATATTACTTTAAGAGATCAAGAGCTCCACTTACTATCTCCAGCAAGCATATCACCATTTTAGCATGCATTTACCTGCACTGGCCAAATATTTTAGCCATTTGTTAAATCAGGATGCATAACACACATAAAAGGCCTCACCATATCCTGGTAAAACATGGCGTCTCTTTGACAGCCAGCCAGAGGGAAGACTGAGGTAGGAGACATGGAGCGGAGATGCCAAAGAGAGAGGGATGGGCCTCCACCGCAGAGCTGAAAGACAAAAAAGAAGAAAGAAAGAAAGAAAGAAAGAAAGATAGGGATCATTATCAAGAATGCTTCAAATCAGAAATCTCTTGCAAGTAGGTGACATTCCAGAAGAGCAGCAGCCATGAAGGCGTCCTGACTGAGGGAAGTTGCCAGCATATGGTAACTATTTTTTTTAAAGAAAGCAGAAAGACAAGTTCAAACAGCTGCAGAGACACAGATCTACCGTTTGATACAGAGAGGACTGTCTTTGCCTTTGATTCATAAAGATTAGACCAGTGGTTACCAACCCTGGTCACTGGCAACATGTGACTCCAGAGCCGTTTTCAGCTTAGTGTGCGTCATAGTGTGATGCGACGGAGATGTTCCAAGCCAGTCTGGCTATAATAATCTGGCGCTTGTAAATTCTGCTATTTTAAGCCATACCCCAATTCCAAACTCCAACAGTATTCAATGTTATCGTAAAATTTAAGCAGACAAATTAAACCAAATAACACTGAACTTGTGAACCGTCAGTCTATAGTCATCCTGAAAAAAATCAATGTGCTGATCTTCGTAACCAAATAAAAGGCCTGGAGCTTAATTTAATATGAATAATTTAATAATAATCACATTTAAATAGCAATATTGACAAGGAAAATCTTAATTAGATATTTAGTCTTTTCAGCCTTATAAGGGGCCTGCATGAAGAGGAGAGTCAGACTAACATGAAAACATAAAAACATTTGTAGTACCTTGTGATTTACATTTAAACTGCAATTATATCTTTCAATCATGTCTCAAAAGGAAAACAATCTTTATCAACCAACCAAACTTGGTATTTCCTGCTTACCATCCAGTCAGAGTCTGTCGCAAGGCAGCTGATCCACTTCCCGAACTGGGGGCGGGTGCATTCCTAACCCACCAACATAAAGGAAGAGAGAGGCACGCTGTTGGCTTTAGAGGACCAGACATGAATCACTGTCTTTGTATCTGTGCCTAATATATCTGTTCTCTCATCAGCTTTCTTATCAGCCTTACCTCATACTTAAACACTTCAATGCAGTGCACTGCTTGGCTCGTCCGAGAGTCTGGGGAAAGATTGTGATGAATAAATGTATATTTATACAGATTTTTCCTGCATTTTTTTCTCAAAATATACGTCAATTATTTTTTAAATCACCAAATTTTAAATCAGAATCTTAAAGTTCAAGGGCTCATATTATGGAAACCAATAATTACTTAATACATTTTCCTTCCTTTTAAAAGTGTTTGATGTAGAATGTAAACACTGTTATAGTTTCAAGACATTTAATTCTCTATTTAATACAGACACTAAATTGCAAAAACAGCCTGTTTTGAATTCAGATGTTTCTGTGATGTTATAAAACCCAAAACATTTAAATAAGCCCACAGCCCACAGCTGAATCTCCCTCTCTCTTAAGTAGTGTTGCAGCACAGACTGCTTTTTAAACGAGGCACAACACAGTGCAGCCATTCAGAAAGGGGCTCATTTACATGTATACATTTTAAGTAGTAACTACACCCCAACACCTTTTTGTTTGCACTGCTCTGTAATAATAAAATATAACAACCTTGTTTGAAATGTGAAGATATCTTTTTGAACTGTAAACATATCATTTTTATCGTGGTCACTTTGATAAAGCAGCGCTCTATAGCGCCCCTCTGGTTCAACGTTGCTATAGGCGTGGATGACATGTTTTTGTACCAATGTATGATGATGCATCACAGCATGCAAACTAGACAATCAACGTTACTGCCAACTAGTGACGCTCTACTTGTGCTGCGCTCATAAATACAAAAGCATAAGAGTCTACATAATGTTCAACGTATGAATATGTAACCAGATTAAGTGAGGATTTCTGCAAGTCCCCATAAAGCTGCCGGCACTAGATCCGTTTCACTTTACTATCAAACTCTGAGTAGGGTGTAGTTAGTCTTTTAAAAACAACCTGTTTAATTGTAAGGTCTACAGAGAGGTTGGAAAACAAAGAGTGTACAACTGTTTTTGGCACACAAAATCACACAAATGCCACAAGTGGACCTCAGGAAGAAAAAAATTAATTACAAGAAAAATGTAGGTTATCGGCCCTTTAGGAGAATGACTTTGAAGTATTCCCATCTTCAAGAGGCACTAACTCAGCCTCTAACTCACCCCAAATCCTCACTGCTCCATCCTCTCCCCCCGAGAGAATCTCTCCCTCCCTCTCCTTTAACGCCAGACAGTGGATGTAGTCCGTGTGGCCCTGCAGCACTGACTAGAGAGAGAGAGGGAGATCGAGATTAATGTGGCGCAGATTCACTAACACGGGCAGACATGACCAGTGCTGCTCTGACTAAGTCAAAGGTTACAACAGTGTTGGTTTTATAATGCATTGCAATCAGACGATTAGGTAATAATTCTGACAGGCTTAACTGCTGTATTTTATCATACTGTCACTTGAGGTCATGAGTCAGTTGTTTCACCACATTTAAGTGGGTTGTAGGACAGAATCACTGTAACGCAAGGCTTCTCATTGCATATTGGCTTATTTTGGAATACTGGAATTTTAAAAAAATATTTGGAATATTCTTGGAATATTTGGAATACTTGCTCCAACCTTAAAGATCCCAGTTTCCATGTCCATGATGTGAATATTATTGTCTCCCCCACCAACTATCAAGCTGTTGTCCTGAAAGACAATGAAGGTGACAAAGTGACAGATGGAAGGCACAACACGAAGGACGACCTCAGCACAACAAAATTATTTTAAGTGACAAACTGACAACTAATAAAAAATCATTTTTATGTGAGAAACATAAATTATATTTACCAAATATTTACACCAATACATTAACTTGATGTATAAAAATAAAAATATTTTTTCATAAAATTCAAAATTAACATACTTACTTTTTGATTAATAATCATCGCGTTGATCTCTGGGATTTCAAGACTAGTTCTAGAAGAAAGAATTTTAAAATTTTAGTCATTAGCTGAACAACAGAGTGATACAATGATTATGACTGAATGAGCTGATTCTGTAGCAGAACCGAAACATCAAGAGCACATTCATATGCGCGAAACTCGAGGGACACTCCAGCCAAAATAATAAAAAAAAAAATTTAACCATCAATGATAAACATGTCTTCTTGAAGCCTACAGTCACACCGCAGTAGTGTCTAGAGCTAAATTTCTGGCTTAAAGGAAAACTCTCCTCCTGATGATGCATGTTGAAGTTGGGAGGAAATTTTGAAAGATCTACAGCTGCTTTGGTTGATTTATTTGGGGGCTGACTGCAATGTGAAAAGACAGATGAAGATGACTACAGGCTAAAGACCTAGCTATCTAGATAAACTTTATGGCCAAAAATATGAGGACAACCCTCCTTATTATTGTTCAGGTGTTTTGGCCACAACTGTTGCTAACAGGTGTATAATATCAAGCACACAGCTTTGTCACCTCCATAGACAAACAGACAAATATATATATATATATATATATATATATATATATATATATATATATATATATATATATATATATATATATATATATATATATATAATAAATTCACACAGAGACTCTCCAAAATCTTGTAGAAAGCTTCCCAGAAGAGTGGAAGCTGTTTACAGCTCCATAAACTCCATATTAATGCCTATGGATTTAGAATGGGATGTCATAAATGCTCCTGTGGGTGTGACATGTAGGTGTCCATACAGTGTCAAGACATACAAGACTGTGCAGAAAACTGCATAACACACCAAATCACATATTAAACTGTAGTTATAGGCTGTAATGGCCCTTTAAGTAATATCTATTAACTGAGCCTTACTTGTAATTGGGCCTCCTTGTCCATACAGCCTTGGTGCTCTGTGGAATAAAGGACACAGATAAAAAGAATTTAATCAACCACGCTGGCTAGAAATAAAAGATAGACAGTGTGTGGCAACGAGTCCAGAGCTGGATCTCTACTTTAATAGAGAGGTTCGCTTTAGCCCTAATCAAACACATCTGATCCAGTTAACTAAAGCCTTCAATAGTATCCGAATATTAAAGCCAGAGTTGCTGCGCAATTAATCGTATTTATATTGTTACTGCAATACACGTTTCCACTTAAAACACACCACAAAGTACCCAAACAGACCTGGACTAAACAAACACAAATGCAGAGTGATGTAATTAAATCAGAGGTACAGTAGTAACTCATAACATTACAGCAGCATTGTGGTTTCTGAAGCCAGAACTGGAACTCGTTCTGGCATGTGCATAATAAGTACCTTATCCACTCCGCTATTCAGGCATTTATAAAAGAGAAACTAAAGCACAGCTAAATCACTGCTCCGTATCTTCTCGCTTGTGCCGGTCAAGACACTTTAAACAGCACCAAACAGAGATAGAGAAAATCTGTTTCATAATATTTTGAACTTTGCATCGTGAAAGGCATTTATCTTTATTTTATTATTTGTATTTTTTGTATAAAAGTACATAAACTATATGCCATGACCTTTATCTACTGTTGAATACACTTAAATAGTTGAAATTTTACACACTAAACACTTAATTGTGTCCACAGAGTTACCTGCTCAGACACACCCGACTCAGCAGTTAGTGAGGAGGTTTAGTGGGTGTTTTTGAGCAGGGAAACTACAAAACTGAGAGGGATTCCAGAGCGTTATTCCAACTATACACAAACTCATGACCATGCATGTTCATTCCTACTCTCTTAGTGAGTTCCACCCAGCTCCATGCACTGATCTCTCCATTCCCCGCACTTAGGAGATGAGTGTCTGTGGACAGCAGCATGAACACTGGGCCTTCATGTGCTACAGAGAGGGAGAGAGGGGGAGAGAGGGGGACAGAGAGGGAGAGGGAGGGAGAGGGAGGGAGAGAGAGAGGGAGAGGGAGGGAGAGAGAGCCATACTATTTAAAAATGAATTAGATTTGAGTCAATGTAACAAACAGAGAGATTAAGTAAAGACGCTTTTACTTCCTATCACAGAATGAAAAAAGAACCAACCAGTGAAGGTGAGAATAGGTTTCTGACTCATGTCTGTTGCATCTGGACTCAGTGCAGCTGACAGGCTGTACAGAAAAGCAGCAAAATACCAGATAAATGTGTTAAGACATCTGTTGATTAGGATGTAAAAGCAAAAGCGCAGTGTAAAGCACACCTGTTTGGAAAAGTAAGTAGCTTTTAAAAATTAATATATGACTCTCAAATAAGTATCAACTAAATAAGTAACCACTAAAACATCCAAAGGTTTGCTTACCTGTTATATACAAATTTTCATTTCAATAACTCCAGCCAGCCACTTCATTAAGTATTGGATGATTCTCAGCACTGCAGCATCACTGACATGGTGGTAGTAATGGTGTGTTAGTGTGTGTTGTGCTGGTCTGAGAGGATCAGCCACAGCAGTGCTGCTAGAGTTTTTAAACACCTCTGTGTCGCTGCTGGACTGAGAATAGACCACCAACCAAAAATATCCAGCCAACAGTGTCCTGTGAGCAGCGTCCTGTGACCACTTATGGAGAACTAGAGGATGACCAACACAAACTGTGCAGCAGCAGACGAGCTGTCGTCACTGACTTTACATCTACAAGGTGGACTGACAAGGTAGGAGTGTCTAATAGAGTGGACAGTGAGCGGACACAGTGCCTCATCCACTCGCCCCAGTACAACACACACTAACACACCATCTGTTTCTCTGTTTCTAAGTGTGGCTGGCTAATTTTGAGCATGACACTGTTTCAAACTTTTTAGTATCATATTTGCAGTTAAACATTGTCAATTTAGGTTTTTAAAGTTTGCATTTCTTGTAATCATCTATACAATTTTAAAGTGCGTGTACACAGTTGACTAACACTTCACTATGTTGAAAACCTTCCTAGGTAGCTTATCTGAAGTTCTTCTACATCGATTTGTTTATCAGCGCTGTCTCACCTGAATACAGCGATCTCTCCATAGTTATTACCAGCTGCCAAAAACCGTCCGCAGGGAGAGAAACTCTGGGAGAACACGGACATGTGGAGAAGCTGTGGAAAGCGTGACACAATGAAAGACGTGAATCTGATGACAATAGAGGAGAAATGTTTGGAGGTTGTGACTCAAACACTACTACACAGTGAATTACTATATATGGAACAAACTGACTGCCTTGATTATACGGCAGTGTTTTCAGCGGACACCAATCACAAGGCAGAAAGTGAGTGACCTGACTAGGACTAAATTCACTGGAGCACTCAAATCAGGTTTGGGGAAAAAAAATATTTTATGTACGATTTATCAGACTACAATTGCGACCGTGATTTAAGTTGCAATTATTTTCTATAAATCCAGTTTTTCTGGGGCAAGAAGACCAGAATATCTGCTTTTTTCTAGCTTGAGGCTTGACCACTGAATGTAGTTTGCCAGACTACCAGTAAGTTGCAGTTGTGATGTCATAACACATGGAGGTTCGGGTGGCTCTGATTGGTCTAACTTACCAACATGCAGTTCACAAGCTCAGTGTTAGGCTCACTTTCCCCATTTCAAACTGTACCCTGCGTTCACACCGGCAGCAACTTTTCAATTCTTGTCGCGCAAACCACTGGTCGCTCATCGCCTGTGGGCGTTTCTGAACTCGATCTGATTCGTCATGATGTCCGTCATGGTTTCACTCATGCCAAGCACAAGTCCGATTTTTTTCCTACTAAAAATAAAAATCCTTGTAAGAAATCGCTTGTGTGCTTATTTAAATTCTTTCCCTTTGTCGCTGCAATCAATATATGAGAAAAACAGTTTTTGGTCTTTGTGATCACTGTCTACATGTGGCGAAAGCACTGCTGCCATTATTCCATCTCTAGTGGGAACAATTATCTAGGAACCAAAAAAGGCCCATACTGTTTCACAGTGGTGGAATAGAGCGCGTACTACGCTGCTCAGTGCTCAATTCCTATTGGTAGTCGGCACATCGTTTCACTCCTTATTTGCACAAAGTTAAACTTTGCTCAAGTTTGGCACGTCGCTGACTTCACCCACTTCAAACTGCCAAAGTTCGCATTGCCAGAGAACTTGCAGAGAGGAGAATTTCTGCTCTGCAATATCTTCTGGTTTTCTCAATCACTAGAGGGCGCTCCTGAGTGAGTCCAAAATGAATGGGTTGATACGGAGCATTTGAGCAAAATCATACTTTACAAATGCTTAAAGGTTTTAATGTAAAAGGGTATATTAATTTCCTGAACAGTGAACTGGATTAAAAAACATTTTAACACTGCTGTTATATTTTTAAGAGCTTCTAAACTCGAGTTATAGAAGTATCAAGGGCGCCTCATGTGCGTCCATGACACCATTGAGTGCGAACAGCCAATGAGCTGCTCCGCTCGCCCATCAATCATCACTCTCTAGCAGTAAAGCTCGCCTCCTGCTGCCCCAAAACCATTTGCTGTAGAAAAAAGGAAATATACAGATGAGATTTCTTTGCTCTATTAGTGAAATACATCCTTCTACTTTCTACAATTAAAGAAACGTTCTGGGCAAGTGATTAGGAACTATTTTAACTTTTCGTTTTTAGCCGTTGAGCTCAATTCACTCCCACTCATTGAGGACTCCCTCGCCGGCACCCTCTGCTGTTCAGCAGTCCTGTTTTTGATATATAACGGGGGAAATAGGAAGTGGCCAGGTTCCTAATAAACTGGCTCAGGCACTGCCTCCTATTGCCAGAAACCACAAACCTCCGGCCACTTTGTCGTTTCGCGCTGCTGCCGATGTGAAAGCAAGGCTAAGACAATGTAGTTGATAATGCTGACTATTAAAAAAATGCAGCTCTTGAAAATTACTCTCTCTTAAATTGTGATTTCCATATAAAAATGATTAATCAGCCCTGACAGAGATACATAAGTCACAAACCCGACTCCTTAACTAACCGCTGACCTACGGGCAAACATAATGCCAACGGTGAACAAAAGGATAGCAACATATCATACATTTCAACATTTAAAAATGTGAAAAGTTGAATTAAGACCTGAATGATGGGAAATCGGTTTCAGAAAATTTGTGAGAAAAACTTGGTATTAGGGGTTGTTTCTGGGCTAGGGGAGTGTTTTCTCTCCATGATAGATGGGAAGGGGAGATGAAAAATTATATTACTGGTAAATATTTTTGCTCCGCCCCACAATCTGTGATGTGATCAAAACTCAAAAAGAGGTGTGGGAAAAACCACTACACTTTGATTAAACACTGTAGAAAAATGAGATCTTTATCTTTTAAATGGTTTAATATGATCAACTTTTCTTAACATGACCACTAAGGACACTAATTAAAATTCAGATTTTAGGTCATAGACTTCCTGTTCATGGTTGGCCTGAGGTACAGTGTATTCTGGATACACTATACCATCTTAAGTAAATGGTTCTTAAAGGGTTCTTTAAAGGGAATGGTTCTGTGTAGAACCACACGTTTTACACAGAACATACTTAAATGATTCTTTGCATGGTAAAATGGCTCTTTAGACTGATGGAGAAAGTACTGTGTATGGTTCTGTACAGCATATGTTTGAAAATAGTTCTTTAGCATCAAAAAGGGTTCAGGTTTGACATAGCAGAACCCTATTTTGTGCTAGATAGAAGTTTTTAATAAGGTTCTGTATATAAACACACAGAATCTGAAGTTATTATACAGTACTGCCACTTATTATAAACCCTCTTTCAACTATAGTAAACTCATCCCTTAGTCTGGGCCATGTACCCAAAGCTTTTAAGCTAGCAGTTATCAAATGATCAAGAAACCAAATCTTGATGTTAGCGTATTGTTGAATTACAGGCCTATTTCTAACATACCATTTATATCTAAGGTCTTAGAAAAAGCTGTGGTCCAACAACTTAGTTCATATCTACATAAGAATCATATATATGAAAAAAATTCAATCTGGATTCAGGCCACATCACAGCTCTGAGACAGCTCTAGTTAAGATAACTAATGATCTACGTATCCCTGTTAGTTCTACTTGACCTCAGCACAGCTTTCGATACAATAGACCACAATATTCTCCTAGAAAGGTTAGAAAACATGGATGGAATCACAGGGACAGCCCTATCATGGTTCCAATCTTACCTAACAGAACGTCATCAGTTCGTCAGTGTAAATAATTTATCTTCCAATTATTCAAAAGTAAGATTTGGAGTTCCGCAAGGCTCTATTTTAGGACCATTATTATTTACACTATACGTGTTACCATTAGGCACAGTTATAAGTAACCATGGCATTAACTTTCATTGTAACGCAGATGATACGTAACTGTACATATCAGCCAAGCCTGATGACAAATACAGATTAAAGAAAATAGAGGACTGTGTAAAAGACGTGAAATGCTGGATGTCACAGAACCTCCTCCTACTAAACAGTAACAAAACAGAGGTTCTCCTTCTGGGTCCAAAAGTGGCAAGAAATAAATTACAAGATTTAATTTTAAATCTCGCTGACTTTCCAGTTACACCTGGCTCAGCAGCAAAAAATCTTGACGTCATAATTGATTCAGATTTATCATTCGATAAACACATAGGCAGCATCACTAGGACAGCTTTTCTACATCTTCGCAACATTGCCAAGAGAAGAAATGCCCTATCCCTGCGTGATGCAGAAACACTAGTACATGCCTTCATTACTTCTAGGCTAGACTACTGTAACGCACTACTGTCAGGATGTACAAGCAGGAATCTAAGCAAACTTCAACTAGTCCAAAACGCCGCAGCCAGGGTCCTCACTAAAACTAGAAAATTTGATCATATCAGTCCAGGGCTATCATCACTTCATTGGCTGCCTGTTAAATTCCGTATTGATTATAAAATTCTTTTATTGACATATAAAGCCCTACATGAGCTCGCTCCGGAGTACCTGCAAGACCTTATTTCCTATTACGAGCCATCACGACTACTCAGATCCCAGACTGCTGGCTTATTAATAGTTCCCAGAATTCATAAGGCTGCAGCTGGGGGAACAGCCTTTTCTTATAAAGCCCCCAAACTCTGGAATGATCTTCCAGAAAATGTTCAGGACTCTGTAAGACTAGGCTGAAAACTCACTTGTTCAGTTTAGCTTTTGGTAGCTAATGTTCCCCCTTAGATAAAGGCAGCAGATCCAGGGGTCCATGGACACAGGGAATTATAGTAAACTGAGATGCTGGTGCTGTCATCCCGCTGCTCGCACGCGGTCACTCAGGTTTGTGGACGGTGGAGCGGTGGCATACCAAACTGTTTCAGAGTGCTCTCGTGTCTGTGTGTCCTTCTGGTTCTCTCCTTTTAGCTAAGCTGTCATAGTCAGATCTGCCGGAGTCATTAGCCACAGTCTGGAAATGTTTACATCCCCTGTTTTACGTACAAACAGACAGAATAAAACTGATTCCCTCTCCCTGCCTTTTTTCCGAGTATACAATCGCCCACATGTCCGGCCGGACACTGAAGGACGACTGACTGTCGAGCCCTCCTGCTACCCACTTCAGACCAGCTGCCCACGCCCAGCTACCGTCACCTGCCTTGGACTAGCTGTCCATGTTTTCATAGACTCCCAGCTATTACTACTACTAATACTACTGCTATTAACATTAGTAGTATAATCACTTGTAGGCAGTTTGACCAGAGGAGGATGGGTCCCCCCTGGTGAGCCTGGTTCCTCCCAAGGTTTCTTCCTCAGTTCAGCTCTGAGGGAGTTTTTCCTTGCCACTGTTGCACCTGGTTTGCTCACCTGGGGGTTTTTACATTCTTGTTAAAACTCTGTCTTTTCTGGAATTCTGGGAAGCTGCCTTGTGACAACATCCGTTGTAAAAAGCGCTACAAATAAATTTGATTTGATTTGATGTGAAGAGCCAGTTCACCCTGCACAGAACTACTTTAGCATGAAACAGACCTATACAAACAAAATACTGGATTAAAACATTTCAGCATTAATAATGAGTAAGATTTACAGAACAGTTATTTATCCCTGACGGAACTACAGATCCTTCCTAAAAACACATCAACAGGTCAGAACTTCAGCATCACTGTGGCACGAAAAACGTCAAGGGAACGTTGTTATTTGTGGCACTAAAGAGTACCAACCAGTATTTGTGCCTTTTCGTGACCAAAACGGCGAAAAACTAAGTTAGAAGTTCGCTAGCAGCACCACTGCCCCGTTAATACGTAATCTTCGAACGTTCCGTTCCTCCTTAAATGGTGCAGCCTTTAAGGTGGAACGGGGAAAGTCGAGCTAGAAGCTGGCGAACAGGCAGCAGCCAGCTCCAGCCTCGGCTGTTAAGGGGAGCTATGCTAAGCTAACGCTTTGTTTTCTTTGTCACTAGAAAAACTGGCCCAACCTGCTATTTATAAATGTTTGGATTCACCTCTGTGGAAAACAGAATGCAGTATTTACCTCAACTGGACCCATTTTGTGTGATGAAATCACTATTTTTCCAGGCTGAAAACTAAACTCTCATTCAGAGCTTCAGCCGGCTTTGGTTCAAACTCGGTCCCAGGAGTGTGACGTCACCGCGACAGTAGATCGATTTTAAGCATCAGAAACCAGATTCATAAAATATTTCATCAGGAAATCGTTATTAGTGCTAGTCACATGGCGTGTCTCACATAACCAAAGTAATAATAATAATAATAACCTTATTTACTTCGATTTTTTATACTTTTAATGTATAAATACATTAAAAATGAAGCTCAAAGTGCTTTGCAACACAAAGTAAGTACAAAATAGGAAGAAGAAAAAAAAGAATATCCAAAATAAATAAAAATGCAACAAATAAAAGCAACAGGAGAAAGGGGATATTAAACGCACTAGATAAAAATATTAATAAAAATACAACAAAAAAGTAAAAGTAATATTCCAGTGAAAAATGGTATAATAAAAATGGTAGAATAAAAAAAAGTTAAACACTAAAGTAAAGAAATGTTTTCAACTGTTTTTTAAAAACATTGACAGTCTGACATATTTATTAGTAGTGTGTTCCAGATCTTTGGTTCACGAAAACAAAACAATGCCTCAGGAAGGAATTTCTAACATGTATATATATTCACTATTTCAGCTCTAATCACTAAGAACGAATGGTTTTCATTAAAGGGGAACTCGACCGGTTTAGCAAGACCTCCGCATCAGTCAATCATGGAGATGAAAACAGTCATTCAGAGTGGTTTGGTTTGAAATGTCCACAGCAGTACTGATAGGAACCAGACGTCTGAAGAGTTTAATGCCTGTAAAAGCTCCCTCACAGAAAGTTACTACATGAAATGGTTATGGATTCACTGCTGATGTTGGAGACAGTTTTACGAGTTTTATGAAAATATTCTGGCTTAAAACATTTTTACACACTCGTGGTGGAGAGATGCATGCAGGGCACTGTGAGGCAAAACAGTACCAGTAAAACTCATGTTTTCCCAGATTTACTTCTATTTCAACACCACGGTCACATTTAAATAGTCAGAAGGCTCATTTAGGTTCACTGGTGGTTTTGTAAAGTAAATAAAACTGTTTTCACTGTAAACTGCATCTCCTGGCTCGTGTCACCAGCGCTGTCAAGGTTATCCAAGTAGGCAAGTTTCTCTACAATTAAGCATTTCACACCAAAGCGCTCTAACATCCTGGCGACTGAGCTATGCAGAGGTTTTTAAAATTTGGTGGAATTGCCCATTAGCATTATTAAAATTACTAGCTTACAGGCAAAAATTACATTTCAACCCAAAAAAATCTAATTACTGCATCAATTGGCGTAAAAATGTAAACTTTAGTTTTTTTACATGTTCAATTAAACGTTTCTAGTCTAAGGCCCGAAGCTGCGTCTGTGTGGCGTGAGCGACATGTGCTTATAGAACAGCCTCGGTGCGTCACGTAGCTAAATTCACTGAAATAAGCCATGAAACGATTGACAATTCAGCAGAAAATATATAAACAGAAAAAATAAACTTTTTTTTTTTTAAACTCATGATGAAATGCTAATGAAACATTCCATACTGCAGGCAGATTTCCCAGCTGGTCTATCAGGTTTGGAATGTCAGAGGATAAACATGTTCTTTATCTACTGTTAGGACTTGTGTGAAAACCTGTTTAAGGTCTAGATCAAATTTACGCAGAAATCTAAAAATTCTAAAAGGTTCACAAACTTTCACGCACCACTGTATGTCATCTTTGGTTACCATCATTTTTCAGCTGGTTTTAGAAGCGGTGCAAGAAAACGAGGCCTACAGGTAAACAACTGTCTTGTAAACATTTGATAAATAGTATGATCAGAGACAAACTACAACAAGGCCAAAAGATTCATTTTGATTTCCGATTCACTTTAGAATTGCAATATTAACTCAATTCTTTTTTTTACCTAGTATTTGTATTATAATGCCATGTGTAACACGACCGTAACGCTTACGTATGATTCTTATACAGGTAGAAAAAAGGCTGTAGGCGTGTAAATGCAGAAGGCTAAATAATAGGAGATCTCAACGCATCTCACAGCATAACTAACTGGGGAAAAAAAAGTCTACAAAGGAAGATACAACCTCTTTTTATTCATTTTTTTCTGCACAAAGAGAAACAAAAAGATTAGGGTCTACTCACAGACATGTAAGCAGGACACTGTCCATTCAGATACCAATTACAAGTGTTTATCTACATTCAGAACAGCAGGGCAGAGAGAAGCTCTGGTCTCTTGTGTTTGTGACGTGTGATGGGAAAAACTTTGTTCGGCGTCTAGTGGCACAGAACAGTAAGTGACACATAGGTGGCTCTACTTCTCTCTCTGCTTGCATTTGAATTACACCATAATAAAAGTCAAAACAAACGCCAAAAAAACAGGGATCTCTGAGATGTTTCCTCCAGTTCGCGGCTCATGTGTCGCCAAAATTAATGAAGCATCCGCTTCTGCTTTACATCTTCTTAAAGCATCATGTGGTACTCCGGGTGGGGACGGGGGAAAAGAACCAAGAGCGGGGGGTGGGTTGTGGGGATTACAAAGGAAGCTGATGTACAGTTAGATGCAACCGTTTTCTTCATTTTCTCCTCCTGTTGTTGGGAGATCGGCTTCTGGACCTCCTAAAAAAAAAAGCAAGAAAGAAAAAAGGTCAATGAAGCACATAAAGCCTTAGCAGACTGCTATAAATTTGAATTGAAATTCAAAAAACCTTTTAAACAAGAACATTACAACAGTGTAATGACAAACACCACACTAAATTCAACCTTGGCACAGCTTTACAGATAAATATTTGCAGAAATGTAACATGTTCTGTATGTAATCATATTTTCCTATGTACAGATATTCACACTCATCAGCTCCACTACAGCTCTTTGTTAACAGTCTGTGCTTGTCTGGGCTGTTTAGTATGTTGCATGTCATGCGTGTGTGCAATTACCAACACAAATTACTTATATGAGCAACATTTGGCGAAATAAAGCGATCCTGGTTTAGATTCTGAATCTGATCAGTCACTTGGGGTAGAAAATACTTGCGTAACTGTACTTTACTATTCCACAGATTTGGGGTGGTAGGCATCCTACCCACACAGAGAGAGCGAGGCCAACTGTGCTCTCTTGGACTCCCAGACATTGATAGCAGTGGCATCACCAGGGATCGAACTTAGACGGTTGTGCCGCTTGGGAGCCCAAAAATCGATACTTGTTAATAAATACTTGGCTGGAGATTCCATACATTTCAATTCATCATTTTTAAACATCCAACCAAATTCAGCTCAGAGTGAAATTATACTGCATAGAACTATGTTAGTATGTCTCAGGGTCAATATCAGTACCAATTAGTCCATCTGTCACTGGACCAAACTCCACCAAGCTCAGGACCCAATGTTCTGCTAAAATGTTCGTCTCTTTTACATACTGAATTATGTTTAAATTTACTTCCAGGTTTTTACTTTAACTAACTTCTAATTGAGTAACATTTTTACAGAGTACTTTCATTTTAGAATTCAATGTACAATTTCTCTGTACTTTCTTATTTTTCAGTATCTTTCTCTACTGAATAGAACAACCTTGGTGACCTGCTTGATCAGACATATGCTAATGGCTGCCCCTATTGGCCACTTCTGCAATGTTTAACAGAAATTTAGAAAGCCATTTTTCCAAGCACACCCTCAAAGTGTCAGTACTTACATTTTTAACTGAACACAACCAACAACAACCACCTGTAATTCATGTCATTAATGTGTTTTGTGCAAGTTTGTTCACTGTTACTCAATATGCATCACTGGAAAACACCTTTACAAGCTGTACAACAAAATTCTGCACCTAGTGAACTCATAGCCAGCCTACAAACAGACACTGATCGCATTTTTTTTTTACCCGATTTTTCTCCCCAGTTTAATAGTCTCTGAATCCACCCACTAGTTAGGACTCCCCCAATCACACAATGCCATCAACGCTAGGAGGGTGAAGGCTAGCACAGGCTACCAGCCACTGCTGCTTTTCGAACTGCCGCTCACGCAACGTCACTGGACAGCCGAATGCGCTCAGAGGAAAGCGCCAACCGCCAGATCTGTTACGTCAGCTAACAGACGCCGTCACTGACTACCATCATGTTAAGTAATGAGGGGACAAGAGGGGGCATCCTACCCACCCAGAGAGAGTGAGGACAATTGTGCTCTCTTGAACTCCCGGCTACGGATGGCTGTAGCATCACCAGGGATCGAACTCGCAATCTCCTGATGACAGGCCCAACGCTTAGATGGTTGTGCCACTCGGCAGCCTACTGATCACAGCTTTTAAACTTTCTACCAAATTATTAAACTTCTCATTCACCTTCGAGGGGGAGGGGAACGGGCAGTCCTGCGCTGCCTGGCAGGAGGAGAATAGCTGAGTGACCTGGAGTCTCTCAGCGAATCGGCTGGAACTCTCGGCCGACGAGGTGGGCTGAGAGGAAAGAACAAAAACAGCATAAAACAGACGCACCACTGAGTATATTGTGTGTGTGTGTCTGTATGGGAGGTGACGGGGGAACAGTTGCCTTAAGGAGGTGAGGAAGAGAAAAAAAAAAAAAAGCATAATATGAGATATGAAATAGAATACTGTGAGAATATAGCAAAATAGTGTAATATCTTATGGTACCTTTTCTTCTCTTCTTTCTCACTTTCTGATGAGGAAGAGTGTTGACTTGCTGCTTCATCAGGCCTGTGAGACAAGTGGAAACGTCAAAGAAACAAAGGACAACCAGAAAATTAGGCCTAATTTCATTTACAGATCAGTCCATCTGTTTATATCATCGTTACAAGTTATTCAATACCAAGAGTGTTAATTACATTTCATTCAGGCTTTTTATTTTATTTATATATATATATATATATATATATATATATATATATATATATATATATATATATATATATATATATATATATATATAATATATATATATAAAAACATTTTTTTTCCTTTAAATAAATGTTATCGTGCCAAAATACATCATGTTGAAATTTAAGACTACACAATTTACACTCCATCAACCCTGAAGTGTTTAACCAAAACAATGTAAACTGTTGTGAAACAGAAAATAGACCAAGCTGGATTTTTCTTTTGGACTCAAAATTATATTTCTGCCAAAAAATTACCTCATTGCTTTTTGAATTTTAGTGTAATAGCTTGCATACAAATTAATGCAGATGAATCCTTACACCCTTATAACGCACCCTTTCGCTTTCTTTGTCTCAGAGTCAGAGCTCTCTGACGAAGATGATGTCGATGAAGAGGACGAGGAAGAAGATGAGCTGGAGCTGCTCCTGCTGTTCTTCCGCTCTGCTGCGGTATCCTTCTCTGGTCTTCCATTCACTGTGTTCTCTCCTCTGATTGGTTGCCTTTGGTTTGAAGCTGCTGGTGATTGGCCTCTAGATCTCTCCCCCCTTGATGCTTCTCTTGTCTCTGATTGGCTAACAGCTGGTGACCTGGATCTCTGAAGTTGGTCTCTTGAGCGGCCAGACTGGTTCGGAGGGCAGCGTGTATCTTGAGTTTGAGGGGGAGAAGTTGATCGAGACCTGTACCTTTTATCTGACTCAATAATCTCTTTTCTGTCCTTCTGTGAATTAGGATTCATCCCTTTCTCTCCGGTCAGCTTCCTCTGAGGAGACGGTGAGGATGAGGAGGATGAACTAGAGGAGGAGGATGATGTGGAGGAGGAAGATGGAGAGCGGCGTGGGGGTGATTTTGCTTTCTTTTCTCTCTCTTTTTCTCGTTCTCTTTCCCGCTCTCTCTGCTGCTCACGCTCCTTCTCTTGCTCACGGGTTTTCTCCCTCTCTCTTTCCTTCTCCCTCTCTCTTTCTCGCTCTTGTTCTCTGGACCACGACCGGCTGCTTCTACGCCAGTGGGCGGGAGAAGGTGAACGACGTGACCTGGGTAAAGAAGAAGAAGAAAAAAAAAAAGTATTAAAGAAATGATAAAATTATTGTAAAGAAAAAAAGTAATTGGAAATCAATTTTTTCCCCATTCTGCATTATTAATATGCCGCATTATTATCAGTTTAAAATGATGAGCATGGTCAAAAAAATCAACCTAGACATAATTAGATGGGCAGAAATGCAATGTTAAAATAAAAAAAAAAAACAAAAAAAAACAAAAACCTACTTTCGTAAACCTACTTCTACTTTCTGAATTGTATTTCATCAATTTTGTTTTTGCACAATAGTGAAAGGTGTTTTTGTAATTTTGTATTTTCTTTTCTGCTTAAAAACTGTCCGTTTACACAGCAGCAGCTTTACTGAATTACATTATGTCCATTTTGTGCAGTCATATCCCTTTAATAAAAACTAGGGCTCTAATAAAAACCATAGAAAATCCTTAGTCTTAGTTTCTTACCTGTACGGGGGGCTTCGTCTACGTGGGCTTCGAGACCTGCTGCTTCTCGTCTTCCTCTCTCTGGAGCGCTCTCGCTCTCTCTCCCTGTCTCCTGCCCTCCCTCTATCTCTCTCCCTCTCTCTGAGTCGCTCCCGGCTGTTCTCCCGGCGTGAGCGAGGCGAGACACGGGATGGTGAGGGTCTCCTGCCCCTCCGTCTTGGGCTGGGGGAGCGTGGGGGCTCCTGATACTGCCGGGGCGGCGTGTGGCGAGCAGGGGAACGGGAAGGGGGTGACGCTCGTTTAATCTGGGATTCGTCATCCCTCCTTCTAGCCTTTGGTGAAAGCGGCGTTCTTCTTTCACTCTGTCGGTTCCTGTCTCTGCTGGGCGAAAAGCGATCCGTTTCACGTTCGAGCTCTGAAGGAGTGTACCGGTTCTTGTAGTCTCTGTGCCTTTCAGGTTCTTTGCTTTGGGTCCTGGTGGTCGGTTGAGGACTGTACCTGCCTCGTTCTCTGTTTCTGCTTTGTACTGGAGGTGACCGAGGAGGGCTGGAGCTTTCTGTGGGCGTGTATCTCTCATTACCTCGATCCCTCCCTTTCTCTGCTCCTCGATCCCTCTGAGCTGGTCTCGGAGGGGAATTTGACGACACTGGCCTTCTCTCCCTGTCTGGCTCTCTGCTTCTCTTGTCCCTTTCCTCTTCTCTACTGAAAGAAGCATGGTCCTGTTGAGCCGACACGCTTTCCTGCACTGTTGGAGTGTATCTGTCCTTCCCTCTCTCTTTATCCCCATCACTTCCTTCTTTCTCCTTTTCCCTCCGAGCCACAGCCTGAGCTATGAGGGCATGGGGCACCAGCGTACCATAGCCGCTGTTTTCGCTTGAAACATCCTTCTTTTTCTCCGTTTCGTCGTTAGATGATGAAGACGATGATGAAGATGAGGAAGAAGAAGAAGAGGAGGATGATGAGGATGAACTGTCACTGTCACTATCACTACTATCACTACTGCTGCTACTGCTGCTGCTGCTGCTACTGCTGCTTGTAGCCTTGGGTTTGCTTTTCTTCTCTGGCTTGTCTATTTCCCGCTCTTTCTCTTGCGTCGATTGTTTCTTCCTCTCCTTCTCCTGCGGGCTCTTTTCCTTCATTCTTCCCAGCTTGTCATCCCCTTCCCTTATCCCTTTCTCCTTTCTTTCCGTCTCTGCGACTGCCTTTTCTCTGTCTGTCCTCCTTTCAGCCTCACTGTCTCTTCCAGAGCGTCGCTCTTCAGAGTGTTTGTCGTAGGAGGACCTGGACACTTCTCTCTCTTTTTCTCTGTCATTCTCTCGCTCTTTTCTCCTCTCCTCTTGCCTCCTTGCTTCCTCCCGTTCCCTCTCCCTCGCTCGCTCCTTTTCTCTCTGCTCTTCCCGCTCTCTTTCCTTAACTCGTTCTCTCTCGCGCTCTGTCTCTTTTTGCCTTCTGTTTGAGTATGGTGAGCGCCTGGCAGGCGAGGTGGAGTCACTGGAGTGGTTTCGGCCCCTTTCTTTACCTTTATCGCTCTCTCTCGTTCTATCGTCTTTCCGACTGGGTGCAGTGTCTCTATCTCTGTCCTTCTGTCTGTCTGTCTCTCTTCCTCCATCTCTGTCTCTTCCTCCGTCTCTCTCCCGGTGTCTGTCTGAAGGAGCCGCGAGGGAAGACCCTTTGTCTTTTTCTCTGCTATGTTCTCTCCGTGCTCTGTCCTTCTGTGGCGAAGGTGATGGGGATGATGACGAATCATGCCGTTTTTGTGATTTGTCCTTCTTCCTCCTCTCATCCTCGCGCTCCTTCTCTACACTCCTCTGCCTCCTGTCTTTCTGACGTTTAGGAGATGGAGAATGAGATGAGGAATCGTGTCTTTTTCTTTGAGGGGCCTTTTCTCTGTCCCGCTCCTCGCTCCGTGCTCTTCTGTCCCGCTGTTGTTTTGGGGGTGGAGACGGGGACGAGGAATCGTGCCGCCCTCTCTGGGGTTTTTCTTTCACTCGCTCCTTTTCTCGATCCTTTTCACGTTCTCGATCTCTTTCTCTGTCCCTCTTGTTTCGCTCAGGGGACCTGGAATGTCTTGGAGATCTCTGAAAAAGAGAAACACATAAGCTTGATAAACCATCTTGGCTTCAGGGTGTGTGGTATATTACTGTCTAACTGCCGAGCCATGAGGACGATGACAGGAGCAGCAAATACTGACTGAGAGGTTAAACTTCACAGCACCTTTCTCTAGTAACCAGTTTCAATGCAACAGGTAATGTGGCTACAGAGAAGCTAATTAAAGCAGAGAAATGTTTAAGCTAACTTTGTAATTAGTTTAAATTGATAGTGCTGAAGGTAGAAGAAATAACACATTAACAGCAGATCAGGATGTTTTTTTTTTTTTTGCCTATCCATAAAATGGCTAAAGCTTACCATGTGACAGCAGTGACTGTTATAATAAGCTATTATTTTTTAAATTAATATTATACTATTAATGATGTATTCTATCTTTTTATTAACTCAAATTCTAAACTATTTAATCTTTCATTTATGTTCAGTGAGAAGCATTCTGTGCTAATTGGCTGCAGCAGTACTGCCTCATGTCACTACAGGATATTCTGAAGCTAGACATCATAACAGGGCTTATTCAAAAAATAAATAAATAAATACTACACATTAAAGAAGATCATGAGACAAATATTACTGTCCATTTGTCCATCTAACATTGCAGTCAACCATTTTCTGACCTGTAAAACTCCTATCTGGATTGACAATCACCATCAATGGTAACTAAGGGTGACTCATAATACTACCGTGATCAGCTCAAGGCCAAATACATCCATTTATGGTGTGACAGTCACAAATGATAATAAGGCTGACAAAAAAAGAAAGCCATCAATCCTTTCTAAAACAGTTTGGTCAAAAATCAAATTTACACAGTTTTCGTTTTATTATTTTGTATAAATGATTTGGACAAACAACAAAAATTGTACTGTCTGAAAACACCTGGTCAAATCATAGTTTTGACTCTCCAAGACCCTTAGAAGTACAGGAGGAAATCTGTAGCCACAGCCCAATCCATTACAAAATGAAGACAAAGTGAGGATCTCTATTCACCGCTTATGTAAAAGTAGGCATGGCAATTTAAGCTGTAGAAATAGTCCAAAGTTCAGTGGTGGACAGTAACTAAGTAAATGTAATTAGTTACTGTACTTAAGTAGTTTTTTTCATGTATTTGTACTTTACTGAAGTTTTTTCCATTTTGGGTGACTTTTTACTTTCACTCCACTACATTTCAAACTCAAATATCTTACTTATTACTTCACTACATTTTTCAAAATCTGTTGTTCCTTTTGTTTTGTGTGTTTATAAAAATGTAACATCAAATCAAAAGAAGTGCAAAGCAAGAGCACCAATCAGGGCACAGCGGTCACTTTGTTCTGAGCTTGTTTTGACCTGTTGGTCATACCGACCCAGTGCAGCACACGGTTCAACATCAGTGCAGCAGTGTAAAGATTTGGGAGCACATACGTCACCTAAATGAAGAACTAACCTAACTTTGTAAATAGACCACAATATAGAAATATGTACACACATGCAGTCGAGACTGGCACGTTTCTTTTTTACTGAATTTATACAAACACTTTCATTTTATAGTGAATTAGTTTTGGTTAGTTTATGTTTATGAACAGAGACCTACAGATCAATACAGTAAAGGAAACTTATTTCTGATCCTGAGTTTAAAGCCAGTTTTCATTCAACTTGTAACTAATTTACAAAGTGATCTTAAACTGAAACTTTGCTTGTGTGTAAAAGTGATTTCAGAGCCACTCGGTTCTCCCTGATCGAAACGGTTTACCTTCAGTGTTTTGTGCTTATGATCATTTTAATAGACGTCAGCATCACTAATTAATGACATTCTATTAAAAGACTGGTTTACCAAGAGAGACACTGGAGGATTTTCACCTAAAATGAGTTCACGAAGTGAGTCTTGTTACAAAAATGATAACAGGACATTACAGTCATAATTAATCTTTTAGTACTTTTTGATACTCAAGTACATTTGAATGCAAATACATTTATACTTTTACTCAAGTTGAGGTCTAGAGTAAGGACTTTTACTTTTACTGGAGTAATGTTTTAAGTACATGATGTGTACTTTGTACACCTCTGCCAAAATTTAAAAACTTGCCCGCTTTACATGTCTTGCCAAGATCCACCAAGTCTTCACCATTTTGCACTGGATTCAGAGCCCTGCCTCTGCACACACATATCTGTGATCCACCCTGTGACTTGGGACCAGTACGAATCAAGGATGGATGTACTCTTTAAGCAAGTGCAAACAGACCTGCTTATGTGGTTTCTTCACACTGTATGACACACTGTTATCTGTAAACATGGACTTAAGTGTGTTGCATATCTAACCCTAGTAGCAGCCAAATTGAACTCCGAATATTGTTCATATTTTTGTCCAATTTTACAGACAAACAATTACAGCATACCATGATAGCATTTTAAGCTGCAAATGTCCCTTTGATAACATATTAGCATTTAAGCATTGCTTCTGATATCGCTTTGCTCTTTTCCTACCTCTCTTATCTCCAACCTTTCTGGGCTTTCCTGACGGCCATGGGCCTTTCGGTCAGGAGACCTGCCCCTCCTCCTCTCCTCTGTCCTGGATACAGCCGCATTCTGCTGCCTTTCCCTTAACGGGGCTGGTGACCTGCTGACAAGAGAAAGGAATATGTCAGAAGAAAAATAAAAACCTGCTAAGTTATTAGAATCAACTTATTCTATATTGTTGCTTAGATTCTGACACTTTGTATTTTCTTATTTATATGATCAGCATGACCTTTTTAGAGAATCCTCATACCTGTGTGCCGAACTGGACGATGCACTGCGTTGCTTACGGCTCTTTGTGGGAGGAGGAGCGTCGCTATCACTGCCTTTCCTTTTTCGCTTCGATACCTGCTCATCCTCAGATGAACTGAATGGAGAGGAAAAAAAAAAAAAAAAAGACCACAGACATTAATTTACAAAACACACTCAAGAAATAAACTGATTTAACCTCTTCAACTCCTTGAGACCACAGATGGTTCCATAACGCACTAAGTCATATTCTTCATAACTTTCATATTTCATAAGATACATTCAAAAGGCGGTGTTGTATGAGGCTGTAACTCTTCTTTCCAGTCAAATAGATGATGTGATTTCAAACCCCGTATAATAAAAGAACCTGAACTTACAATTATTTTATTGAAAGTCAACCCATTTTTCCACAAATCTGGGCTATAAACTATAAACAGGTGGCGTCTCTTCAGTGATCTTGGGTTAGGGTTAGATTTTTGGCTTTCAGCAGTAAATTGTAAGCATATAGCAATATGTTTATCATCATAAAACATTTTCTGTTAATCTGAGGCGAGATTTTTGAAAAAATGAATAAAAATATAAATTTAAATTTATTTCATGCAGTTACTGAATAATTTGCCTTACGATTTGGTCATGTAAATTCAGATGGACAAACCAGAATATACGCTGGAGAGTAAGAGGTTAAACATGAGGAATGACTCACCTTGCTTGGTCACTTTGTACTGATGCTTCCCTAAAAAAAAAAAAAAAAAAAAAAAGAAAACACAAGTCAAACAGATACGAAACATATAATGACAGTCTTGAAAACAGGACCCAACACTAGAGGACGTGACTATGTATCCCCATAATATTAGTAATATATAACACTGCATTACTTTAAACAGCACATGAGATGAATCATTAGCGTACTTTTTCTTTTTCCTCTTCTTGTTCTTTTTCTTCTCTCTCCGAGGAGAAGGTGAGGGACTTTGTGAGCTGAGGGAGTGAGTGAGTGAGAAAGAAAAACAAAGAGAACACAAAGATCACAGCAGGATCAAAACATAAATGGCATCAATAATCCCAGACCAAATATGTTATTCTTCTATCTGCCATCCTCTTTTACCTGTCTCTGCTTTTGTTTTTCTTTCGTTTCTTTTTCCGGCTCTGTTTCAGAGTAGATGATGAATCTGACTCATCAGTGTCTTCTATTATCCTGTAAAGAAAAGCAGAAAAGTGCAGCTTAAAATAGAGCTTGGAGGAAAAAAACTAAATATTGAGCTACACATGAGACTAAGAGAGAATGACAAACAGCTACACTAAGATAAACCCAGTCCGTAATCTCCAACACTCAAGTGTCCTCTAATAACGTGCCTAGATCCCAATCCACTCTACTACACCCTATTCAAGACAGCTTTATTGGCTTGACAGTCCATCTGTCTCAGGTGACTTCACTGTATGACCACACCACCATTTTAGTGACAGGAAGAATCAAAACGCTTTACAAATGAATGTAATCACACTTTTCTTTATTCTAATCTAACTTCTAATTTGATTTTTAATTTAGTTAGTTTCTCCTTTAAATCTATTGTTTTATTCATGTGTTTATTTTCTACACTTCTTTATTTTAAAACACTGACTCTGTATTATCATTTTTAACCCTCAGCAAGAAAAAAAAGCAATGGAAATATTAATGATAAAAACAAGTGATTTTTTTTGTTCATTTCTTTTTGGCCCCACAGTTTTTTTAAATATTCACATCTACCAAATGGCACTTTGCTGGAAAATTAGAATATTCACTAAATCAGGCATTATGACCACCTTTTTTCTTTGTTCACTGTACACTTTATCAGCTCAACTTACAATATAGTTGCACTTTGTAGTTCTATAATTACAGACTGTAGTTGTGTCTGATCCACTAAGAGCAGTGCAACACATACTAACAGGTAATATTTGGGTGGTGGATCACTCAGCACTGCAGTAATACTGATGTGGTGGTGGTGTGTTAGTGCGTGTTGTGCTGGTCTGAGAGGATAAGACACAGCAGCGCTGCTGGAGGTTTTAAACACCTGCTGGAGTGCCACTGATGAAGGACAAGAGGATGACCAAGACAAACTGTGCAGCAGCAGATGAGCCATCATCTCTGACTTTACATCTACAAGGCGTACTGACAAGTTAGGAGTGTCTAATAGAGTGGACAGTGAGTGGACACAGTGTTTAAAAACTCCAGCAGCACTGCTGTGTCTGATCCACTCAGACCAGCACAACACACACTAACACACCACCACCATGTCAGTGTCACTGCAGTGCTGAGAATGATCCACCACCCAAATAGTACCTGCTCTGTGAGGGTCCATGGGGGTCCTGACCACTGGAGAACAGGGTAAAAGTGGGCTAACAGTATGCAGAGAAACAGATGGACTACAGTCTGTAACTGTAGAACTACAAAGTGCACCTATACAGTAAGTGGAGCTTAGTGTAGAAACAACAAGCTGATCATAATGTTATGCCTCTTCGGTGTGTACAATGACTCAAAATGTGCTCTACCAAAAGGCAGAGCAGATCTTTAAGGGAAAGCAATGTATGAAAGACGCTAAATAATTACTCGCGTTGCCTTTGTAAATTAACATATATACACACACACACACACACACACATTTTATATATATATCCACATATATATATATATATATATATACACTCACTGATATTTCTGCTGCTGCAGTCTCTCCCGTTCCAACCTCTCCTGCTCTCTCTTCTCTTTCTCTCGTTCTTTTCTATCAGGGTGGAACGAGGAGCCATCCACGTAGTCTGAGCTGATACCAAAGGCTTCCCTCAGCCGGTCGTTCTTCTGCTGGTTAGCGGCAGCAAGCGCGTGGGTCTCAGTCACACTGACAAGAAAAGAAAGAGAAAGCATGAAAGATTTTCTAATTATTAGGGTAGCATACAATGCTAATATGCCTAATAATGTTGATTAGATCATGTTAACTGCTGGCACACTTGACTATGCTTAACTCTTGAGAGCCATTTAGCGCGAATTTTGGTTTTGCAATCATAACACCGGTCTCTGCATATAACAGAAATACTTAAACATATAATGCAGTTAGTTTGCTATGTAAAGCTGATGAGAGAGTATAGAGAAGTATGTTGTTTTAAGTTCTTAAAGCTTTAACACCAACACCAAGATGGCAACAGGAAAACACACACCAAAAAAAAAAAAAAAAAAAATCATTGTCATTAAATACATTTTTCCCAACGCACCAACAAGGAATCGATAACTAATATACTTTTTGGTAACGCAGCAATGTTAAGAAGGCACCTATAAGCACAAAGGGGTACAGTGTTCCCTACATTCTCAAAAATAAAGGTAGTAAACAGTCACTGGGGCAGGACCCCTCTTATCACTGGTGTGGTCCCCTTAAGGTACCCAGTACCTTTAGTCAGGAAGCATAACTGAACCATAATCCACTGAAATGATATTTTCTAAGTTGTGTTGACTCCACACACCCCGACTCGCCTCCAGGCTTTTTATTTTACTATTCTATTTTAAAACATTTGATTATGAAAAGGTACAAATGGGGCTTTTTACCTGGAAAAACCACTGTTGTACCTTTGAGGGAACATTTACACTGTTTGTACCTTGATAAACGAAAAACCCGAACAGAACCTTTATTTCAAACAGTGTACTAAAAAACAGCGGTAATAGTGTTTCTGCAACATCTGGGGCCAGATTCACAAAAGGATCATACTTAAAATGATGAAAAATAAATGATCCAAAAAGTATTCTGTTATTAATATTTCTAAAATGTTCTTTTCAACTATTTTTAAAGTGGTTTTCTTATATATAAAAAAAATAAATAAAATTGTTCTTGCACATTATAACCATTCTATTGTCTTGGACTATAGGAGCAAAAAGGCAAGTTAAAAGATAAGATAGGCAAGATAAACTTCAACTTCTAAGGAGTGTCATAAAATATCATGGTTGAAAGAGTTTGAAATAAGGTTTTATCACGATATCAGTGATCATACTTTCCAAGATGCTTTCCCCCACCTTAATTTCTAGCGCTTGCTTGAAGAAATGTTTTTGTTTGATTTTTATTTTGTCCCTAAATGAGCAGAAGAAACTGAATTGTCTGTAAAAATAATTTGAGAAACATACATTTTTTTTGTTTGTTGGTTTCGTATTTTTGTTTTTTTGGGGGGTGCACTTAAGAACACTCTTAGGTTTGTCTTAAGAAAAAAGCCTAGGAAAGCTTCTGCTAAATCTGGCCCCTTAATAGAATTTAAATGCATCTTTGATTAGCAGTCAATTAGTATTGGCAGCCACTATATTTCATAAAAGCTGTACCTGACAAAACACAGCAAGTTTTCCATACATCTTTTCACTGAAATGGAACCATCATTAACACTCACGCTGCTTTCTCTGTAGGTGGCGGAGGGGGTTCCTCTTTCTCCTGCAGCATCAAACGGAAACTGTTCACCTTCTCCTCAATCTCCTCTGCAGAGTACCTACCAAAGAGGAAAGATTAAGAGTGCAACATCACCAAACTTCAATATACCAAAATTCACCACTTGTTGACAAAGTTATGGAAAAATCTGAGAGACGACCGTAATTAAAGTTGCTACATCGAGCCAATTATGACTGGGAGTCCAAGAGAGCACAGCTGGTCCTATTTTTAAAAGATGGCTTAGTTCCCATTTCCTTGTCAGTGTACAGCAGAGACTAACAGCAATTAAATGAGAATTAAATGGAAATCCCCATTAAGCTGATGGGGCAATTTAAAAGTATGAGAGCCAGCAAAATTTTTTGGTAAATTACAAGGAGGTTTGTGTGAAGAGGCAGCAATACATCACTAGGAAATACAGTGACGTCTAGAATGCAGCTGGCAAAGTGGAGCATTTCTCCCTTTCACTGTTCTTTCTGTTTCGCTTTAAAACAAAGCCTGAACATTACTGGTAAAAGTACCACAGCAATATCCAGAGTTTTGTGTGGGGGAAAAGTTTTTTAGATCATATTAAATATTAAGGCGGCGTGAACTGGCCTGTCCATGTTTCGCTGGGACTCATCTGAGTTGTGTAATCAAGCTAATGTTAGTATGGTAGCAAACTCATTTCGTTCTGTTGTTGTTTTGAACCAGCCTAGTTTTGATCAGCTAGAAAAATACAGTTGTAGGCATAAAAAGAATAAAACACCCCATTTAAATTTCACTTTTGTTTGACTTTTCTCCCCAATTTAGTCGTCTCCAATTCCACCTGCTAGTTAGGACTCCCCCAATCACACGATACCACCAACGCTAGGAGGGTGAAGGCGAACACGGGTTTCCCCCGAGACCTGTGAAACACCACCACATCTTTTTGAACTGCCGCTCACACAACGTCATTGGACAGCTGAACTCACTCAGAGGAAAGCGCCAACCAACAGATCTGTTACATCAGCTAACAGACACCTGCTCTGACTAGCATCGCAGTGAGTAATGGGGGGGGGGGTGGGATCTCCTGACAATAGGGCCAACACTTAGAAGGCTGCGCCACTCGGGAGCCTTAATTATGTCTTAACTGTGGCATTTTTCAGGAAACTTAAAGTGGGGATGGGTGGGAGCATAAAATGTGCCATAACATTTGCACAGCTCACATTTTATATTTTCTTTTTCAATATGTTTCTCTAGCTTGTCCAACTTCACAACCATTGCTATGGCAGACGGCATTTGAAGCATGGATATGTCCACTGGTGATGATGAGAAAATAGAAAGAGAATTTTTTTTTTTTTTTTTTTTTTTTTTTTTTTTTTAAATGTGTCGATTCAATTTGGTGCCCACTGAAAAAAAAAATCATCTTGTCTGAAGTTCAACCAAACGATCACATTCTGCTGAAATTTAACCCTTAGAACCCAGAATTTTGGGGAATTATTTGGGTATTCACATGAGACAGTCACACATGGCATGTGTTTTTATTTTCAGGAGACACTAGGCTAGTCAGACATGCCATTATTTGCCATGTAAATGCTAAGAGAAATTTGATACCTTTATGATCTTTTTTGTTTAAAAAATTTGCCTAGTACCTGCAAAATACTGTAATTTCTTCACACCTCTTCTGAAATTTTTAGTCTGGAGTGTCTGTGAGCTGAGCTGTGCGAGAATTGTGATGGCATTTCATTCAACTGAGCACAATTAGCATAAGGAGGACATGCTTTTCTGTATTCTTGGGTTCATACTGAGTGCTAAACCTTCAGAAGACCGGCTTAAACTTTTATTTACAAATTGAGTTGCATGTGTGTAGCAGATTCTACCAAATTTGACCCTAAACCCTAACAACAGTTTCAACCCAGAATCTAAACCTGACTCTAATCATGTTTTACATCATTTATTACCAAGTAAAGCATTTGAAGATAATCTATTAGGGACTATGCAAAAAAAGTGGGACACAATTCAGGGATGGAACTTTCCAGAATAGTCACTGACACACAGCAAATCCAGTCTCAGAATCATTTTGATCCATCTGAGGATGAAGGGACAATGCAGGTCAAAGACGACCTTACCCTTGTTCCTCCATCATGTCCTGAAGCTCAGCACATTTGACCTCTAGCTGTCTCTTCCTCTGGTGCTCCAGGATGTCTGCGTTGGGCTGCCGGTTGAGCTGGCTCTCCAGCCGCTCTCGGTCCTTCTCATCCTTCACTCCTCCACGCTCATCTCTGCTGCGTTTGGAACGGATGCTGGAAAGGTTCCGCTGTACGTAGCCGTTGGTGCCACTGCCTCGCGGCGTGGTCAGTCCAATACCGTTATACATCTCTACTCTGGAGAAAGAGGAAAAGAGAAATTACAGAATAGATGTTAGACACCTCTCAGATGATGACATGTCTAGAAGTGAATTGCAGTAGCATTAAAATATCACTAACTAATGTTTATGGCCAAAAAGGCTGAAGTAATATCTCATAACAGTCCATCTCCTAACTGGTACTCATTTCACACAGCTGAGATTTAACAGTCTAAACACCATAACAGAGGAGGCAAGAAAACGAGTACACACATGCCACTGCTAGGAGGTAACAGCCTTATATATTCCACCAAGTCAGCTAAAACTTTCTGGCTATCTTCCACTTCTCAAAAGGTGTGGTATACTTTATGCCAGCAAAGGTACCGTTACCAATCTATATGGCCGACAGCTGTAATGGGAACACTTAAATGGGAATTTCACAAAAAAATTGCATAATTCCATTGTTGTGAGATAAGCAGTCATTCAGAGTGATTTGATGTAAAGTCGTTAGTAGTAGAAAATGTTAGAAACTCTTTACAATGGTGCTGATAGAAACCAGGGGTCTCCATGTCTACAACACAAAAATTGGCACTTTATTTACTGTAAAAATAAAAAAAATTAACTCCATGATGCTGATGATAAAATAACCACTAAATTGTGTAGAAATTTGTCCTGTAACAGATTTACGACGGCTAGCCCTCTAAACTAAATTTCAGCCGAATTTGGAGAACTGGGCCTAAACCAAGTAACGTGGTAGAGTGAATGAAAGATGGACCCATTTAAGATGTTCTGGGTTGATCATGAAAAGACACGCTTATACCTGAGCGTTCATGACTAAAGGCTGTATCCGTCAGTTTGGAAAAGCAGACAGATACAGCAGAAGGAAACAAGTTAATGCCATTAGCTGTCCAACCGGCATGGCACGACTGGTTATTAGTAATGGTCAGCACAACGCGTGAGAAACAAACGGACATGGTCAAACTCGTTCACTGGCATACAATAAAGACAAATTAACCTTTAAGAAAGAAACATTATAACAGGAAAGCCCTCCATTCGGATGGAAAAAAACACTGGATATTTGAATGTTGGCTAAATCTGGCCTCATCAGCAAGGCCACGACTAACTTAGCGTTAATTAGCCACCAGCTACCTGCTACCAGTCCCATTGCTAGCTAAGAACATTAAGCATTAAGCGGTTTGTCCAGAATATAACATTTATCAGCAGTGACGAACGAAATGGTTTTATTTTCGGCACAAATTAAACGCTGGGCTACCAAAGCGTCCAGCTAACGTTAATCCTGAGCCTGTCTGCTAACGATATCCAAGTTGGCTAGCTGGCTAACAGCTAACTACGTACCTCTTTGTTGCTCGTTAACGGAGACAACGAGAACTGGCGTTTCTTCACAGGCAGCCAACAAGCAGCCGAACCAGGGTCGATGAGAAATATCGACGCGATTAAAGCCAACAGTTTGGTAAAATCACA
Organism: Pygocentrus nattereri; assembly: GCF_015220715.1. Taxonomy (NCBI): domain Eukaryota; kingdom Metazoa; phylum Chordata; class Actinopteri; order Characiformes; family Serrasalmidae; genus Pygocentrus; species Pygocentrus nattereri. The sequence goes on along the minus strand of NC_051224.1, from coordinate 20,461,366 downwards.
ACGAGGTGCGTAACGTTTGGGCTGCAATGAAGAAAATATCGTCACTGGAACGTCACGCGATAAAACGCGCCGAGATCATGAACTACATTTCCCATAATTCTGCCTCCCGGCGCTTACGCTACCTCCAAGTCCCGTCGGAAACCACCACAAACCGTCGTATTCACCGGTAGGAAACTCGGATTTTTCAAAGAGCCCAGAGTCTCTGAGTTTGTGGCGCGTCAACAAGAAGTAATGATACCCTCTGATAACTGAAAACTGGCCGTATGTCAATTATCAGTCACCCAGAACCTTAACATTGCCGCTAAAACCATCTACACGTAGAAATACCGATATAAACACATGTTATGTGACACATCTAGGTTAACAGCGTGAAAACTTGACTCGTCTCATGAGCATCTTCAGTTTGTCTCTTTGATGACGGAAAAAACCAAAAGTAAACAAAAAACACTATTTCCAGCGTCTATTACTGCCAACCGAAACCACTCGAACACAAATAAAGTAGGAACTTCCTGGGAGGACTAGGAGGAAGCATTAAACCGATTAATCGATTGGTAAAAACTGTAGCCGCGGTTATTGTGAGAGTTTATGTTTATAAGCATATAGGCTGTGCATTTTGAAGACGATATTAAAAAAGAAAAATGCGTTTGAGTACATATATTTTGCATATTAAGGACAAATATTGGTATTTTATTCACGCTCCGTGTAGCTGTATGTGTCTTCCGATTGTTTATGTAATGTTAACGAAAATAAAACTTGAAATCCGTTTTCTTAGCGGACTATTTTGCCTCACAGTTCAGAATGTAACCTTCCTGCTTTTAAAATATGTTTTATGTACAAACTGTACCTTATATCGCTCGTTGAATTCTCTCTCTCAGACGTCAGGGGGGATTTTCATAACCATGTCGTCTAATAACTCTCCGAGAGAAAGGATTTATGGGTATTAAACTCTAGACGTCTGGTTACGAGTCCAGCTGCTGCGAGCCGCCCTGACTCTGCGAGATTCAAGGAGAACTCGGGATAACTGACATCAGCACAAGTTAATTATGCCGTATTTTTAATAGAAAACGTCAGGAGTCCCTTTTATGTTGTAATGCACAAAGTGGAACTTTAAAAAATGGTTCTTCAGGGGTTCTTTAGTAAAGAAAATGGTTGTATGTATAACCAAGAACACTCGAAGAACCCTTCGCATGATTAAAGGGTTCTTTGCTTCATGAAGGGGTTCTCCACATTGAGGGAGAATGTGCTGTAGATGGTTCAGTGTAGAACCTTTTTGAAAAGTGTGCTTTGTAGCAGGGTTTCTCGACCACTGGGCCAAGGACCACAAGTGGGCCGTGAAGCACCCCTTGGTGGTCCTTGAACCTATACTAAGCAGGAGGGGCAAGTGGCTTGTAGTGTTCCTGTAATGGCATCCATCCATCCATCCATCCATCCATCCATCCATCCATCCATCCATCCATCCATCCATCCATCCATTTTCTAAGCCTCTTCTCCCTCACGGTCGCAGGGGGCTCCTGGAGCCAATCCCCGCGGTCATCGGGCGGTAGGCAGGGCCTGTAATGGCATTTCGACATAAATACAAGTGAAAAAATCATTGACTTAACAATAAAAAAGAAATATAAAACGTTTTATATTCATAACATTAATACAACCCCCACAATAAAAGTGCACAAAGGCAGATTTGTCCATTTTTTGCCCTTTGCAAACACCTAGTTTCAGTTATCCACTCACACCATACATTCTGCTAATATTTCAGAATATATCTGATATTTCATGTTCACTAATACACATCACATATTGCAAGACTAGCCCCCACATATCACAGTACTGAAAATAGACATCTGTCACATCTGACGCTGTGCCCCACAATGACATCCTTTTTAAGCAAAAACATTGAGTTTTGTTTTCTTGTAGGCCTTCCTGATTTCTAGTAATAAACAGGTGGGACTTGAGGTGGAAAAGGTTGAGAACCCTCTGCTATATAGGATCCAAAAGCGTTCTTCTCTTGTCACAAGCTTTACATCGTAACGATGGAAGAGCTCTTTTTGGTGCTACATCGAACCCTTTTCAAAAAGGCTCTATAAAGAACCATCTACAGCACGTTCATATTGCTTTCATGATGCAAAGAATCCTTTAATCATAGAGCGGGTTCTTTGATTGCTCATGGTTGTTTAAAGAACCATTGTCTTTATTAAAGAACCCTTAAAGAACCACATTTTTCAAGTGTGTAGTATAATGATTTTATGTATACAGAAAAATGAGATGTGGTTGGATATGTTTTTATTTAGTACAATACAAATGTCACATAATATAAAGAAAAACCCAAAAGAGTCAAATAATATACAACAGTTAGTTCCGGCCAAGGAAGCCGACTGGTTGAGAGGTGATCTGACTCGCCATAACATCGCAGGTTTTTCACAAACACTGTATCACTCTGCTGAGACACTGTTGCTAGACAACGTTTGTTTGACAGCTGTAGGAGACGCTCAAGCCATTTGAATGTTTTTACTTCTTACTTTGTGCTCAAACAGAAAACGGACACTTTTAAGCTCACATTTGACTGACAGCTGATTTGGTCAGACTCTGAAGATGAGATGACACTAAATTCCCAAACTGTCATCACAGCTGAGCAGCTTTTCAGTGGCAGCTGTGACAGAAGAACAGCTAAACAACCTGGAATCAGCCAGAAATGAACCCAATACCAATCACCAAACTAAATAGGCTGTAAGATGCTTTACAGACTGGCTGGAACAAAACAACATTAATATTGATCTGGCAAAAAATGACAAAACTGAGCTAAACTTGATATTGGGGCAGTTTTATGGCTCAGTCTGATTTGGTCAGACTCTGAAGATCAGACTCCACGTTTGGCGAATTGTATTTGGTTCATTTCTGGCTAATTCCAGGTTGTTTAGCTGTTCTTCTGTCACAGCTGCTGACTGCAAAGCTTGATCAGCGGTGATGACAGTTTGGGAATTTAGTGTAAAGAGCTGGAGAACGAACTGCTGTGCCATGAGTGAGCAGAGCTCATTACTCTGATGTAGCAACAAGCTACTGGTTAAGGAACTATAATTTGGAGGAAGGAACTGCGAACATTAAATGCCACATTAACGGCCCAGTTAAAGCAATTTCTTACTTTTTTTATTTAACTGTTTTATAAAAGCAGTAGAACAATCAAGGTCGTGCATTATCACGAATAACATCATGGCTGTGATGATCTACAGCCACCAAATCATAGCCATGAAGGTGTGGGAACGAGATCCTAATGCGTGGCCAAGACTTAGTAAGGTGTGGGAACGAGATAATGCCTTACTATGTCGTTGCCCAGCATTATTCTTATTTACATGGGATGTCACCAGCGGTGCTCCGTAGGAAGCAATACAATTTCATTAAAAAGTAGTGAAAAGCAGAGCAACATAATACAATAAAAATGAAAAATCACAGAATGTAAGAGGCAGTGCAAATATTTAACACTATTAGGCTTGAACAACTAGGGAAAATGACCTGATCATAAAGAAATACTGTACATCATTAAACAACTGAAAGGCGCATAATAATTAACATAAAATAAAGCTGTTGTGACAACGAGAACAATTAACCGCAGAGATGCTTGAACCAAAGCTGCTCCGCCTGTGTTACAGCCACATCCACTGTCTCTGGGTTTGTGAGTGGAACTTAGGAAATCATCACATTTCATCCAGTCAGCTGCGATGGACTTCGGTGAAGCGGTGTCCTTGTCCAGTCTGCCTCTCTTTAATATCCAATAAGATGCACCCTTGAAGAAATAGGTATCTCCTAGAAGATATTAGACCAACAGATAGGCTAGTCTGAGGTAAAGATGACATAAGAAATGACCATTTAGGTCAATGGCTGTAGATCTATCTCTGTGGTCCCCTAATTCACTCCTCTTTACTTTAGAAAACCAGGAGCCATGTAAGACATCGTTATAGGGAACACAGTTCTTGATTCAGCCCTTAGCTGCTACGTTGAGCCCGTCTATTCACGTCTGTGTGGTTTTCTATGTGTTGTTTTTTTTTTTTACCAAAGGACAACACAGATCATTTTATAAACCCAAAGAAAGCATATAAGTCAAAGTGTAGGTGGATCACTTTATGTTTGTCCATTCTCTTTGCTTGTGCATGCAGTGATGTCACTCTAAAATCTGTAAAAAAACAAAAACTTTTTGGGTAGTACACATTGGCGTATCTTCTGACAGCTGTTTGGAGGGTCTTCTCTCGTTTCCACTGTGATTCAGACAGCCGGTAAGATGGCATCACTAAATCGGTTTCCGGTGGTTACAGAGGAGAGGACGAGAATCGGTAGTAAAGCAGGTTTATGAGGAGCCTGAACTCTTCCTATTTCCCCCATTATATCAAAAACATGACGGCAAAACGCCAGAGGGCGCCTGCGAGCGAGTCCTCAATGAATAGGGGTGAAGTTCAAATAGTTTCTAACCACTCACCCATGACTTTCCTTTAATTTTAGAAAGTAGAAGGAGGTATTTCATTAAAAAAGTGAAGAAAACTCACCTTTATGTTTCTTTTTTTCTACAGTAAACAGGTTTTGGGCAGCAGGACGCTAACATTACTGCTACTGAGTGCTGATTGGATAGCATTACTGCTACTAAGTGCTGACTGGTTGGTGAGTGGAGTAGCTCACTGGCTGTTCGCGATTACAGACGTCATGAATGTACATGAGGCACCATTTTAAACTCCTATAACTCGAGTTTAAAAGCTCTTCTCCTCTCTACAAGTCCTCTGATGGGTAGGAAAAGGCAAGGACTTTCAGGGTTTCTGGACACAGACTAGTATCACATTCACTGAATTTTCTCCACTGTATTTTCAGGCACCTCAAGTCTCATAATAGTGCACTATAGAATGAATAGGTGGTTGTTTCAAACATAATCCTTACCATCTCGCATGCCAATGATGTCATCGGGATCAGAGGGTTCTCCCCAGATTGAGGCGGGTTTGGGGTATCCTGCCTCAGGTCTCCTGTCTGAATCTGCCTCATCAAACCTCCAGTATTCTCCACCACTAAACATGTACGTCCTACCATTATGGGGCCACACAAACACAGCATCTATTCGTGCTGGAGCCTCTCCTGCTGAATTCCACATTCTCCACTGTGTCAGCGGCTGAGGGTAGCCAGGGAGGGACGTCCTGTCTCTGAACACCCAGTACTGGTCACCTAGAAAGCATGTCAAAATAAGCAGGCAGGTTTGAAGTGCAGTACGCTGTTCATCCACTTAATTAGATACCCCTCTCTTGTAGCTCCACCTTGCTGGTGTACAGTTAGAGACTCTAGCTCATTTGGTAATGCACAGTTTATATTAGCCAACCTCTAGTCCTTCTTCAGCGGTCAGTTTCTGACCACAGAGCTGCTCATGCCTGGATGTTTTTGGATGGGGTTCCCCTCTCAACCTAACAGTGCATGGATTTTTATTTTGTGTTTCCTTCACTTTTTTAAAACATTTTAACTTGCCTTAATAGCAACTCTCCAAATTGCATTAGCAATATCTGTCAACAAGTTTCAATAATTTATTTGATGTAAATTATCCAAACTACTTAGTTAAATTGAGAGAAAGTTCATTGTTATAGCATTTAGCATCTGTGACAATAAATCCCAAAACGGGAACTTTACAGGAGACAGAATTTGGCAGAAGCATTATCAAATGGTATAAAAAAAATCAGAGAAAAAATAGTTACTAGTTTTTTCAAACCTATACTGCACACAATTTCATCAGCACCAAAATCCTTCCAGCACCTCTGCAATACTGTGTTGAGAATGGTACACCAGCCAAACGGTACCAGGCCAACAGTGGCCCTGTGGTCAGAAACTAATCCACAAAAAATGGGGTACGAGGGGGCTGATGAACTGCAGCAGATGGGCTACAGTCTGTAACTGTACAACTATATAAAGGTATAGCTATACTGTAAACCTATTAGGTGGATAAAGCTCACCAATTGGCCATTGAGTGAAAGGACATGGTAGAAGTTTCTAACACAGCCACATCATAAATGAAAGGTTTCATGTTCTAAAAATGAATGTGGATTTATTAGGCTCTTTCCTGTCTCTCTCACCTATAAAGAAGACTATGTGGCCATCACTCCTCTCATATACCGCATCAATTTTGTCTATTTCAGGAGGAATGCCAATCCAGAAGTTGTGAATTACAGCTGGAACAAAAGACATTAGTGAGCCTGAGTGGTGCACCCTCCAGAAGTATTGGCCTGAAAGACAAACAAGAGAGAAAACAAGAGAAGCAATGAAAAAAAGCTGATATCTGAATGAGAAGCAGATGGAAATAACCAGTATTACTAGACTCAGATATAGGTTTCAACCCCTTACGCCTAAAGAAGAACACTTCTCCTCTGATGTTTGCGATAGCATCATAACCGCCTTGACATCGATCCAGAAGAGATGGGTCTGGGCTTAAAGAGAACAATGGAAACAAACACTGTCATTATGAAAGAAGCAGCTTTCACCATTGTTTTAGCGTCATCACCATCATCACATACCGTGGTGTTGCATGTCTGGGTGGCAGACTGGGTGTGGGTGGATCAACAGTGGGAGGCAGAGTCAGATCCTTTCTTGTTCCTGCAGGGAGTATAAGCATGATGAGGCTTTACACGACAACTTGGGTTACTACAGGAATTGAGTTTGTGTGTATGTTTTCTGGTGTGTACCATAAAGTGCCTGTATGCCAAGTCTATCGTCTGCAGGCAGAACGTAAGTTGGGATGTCTCCCACTGCTCCGCTGTAGTACGGCCTCATGATGGAGCGTTTGGAGGAGGAGTGTACGAGGCCTAGGGCGTGACCGAATTCATGAACAGCCACCGTGAACAGATCTGTGCTTCTGCTGTCAGCTGAGGGAAAACACAAAAGAATCAAAATTAAACAGCCAAAACTTTAAAAATCTCTTACAGAAGTGGTCACCAACCCTGCTTTTGGAGATCAACCTTCCTGCAGACGTTAGGTCCAGCCTGAATCAACCTCACCTGATCCTTCTCATTACTGCCCTCAGAAGTACTTGGATGCATTCAAAATGGCACACTGTACTGCTTACTGCGTACTGCACTAGTATATACTGTATAATGCATGCTGCTTTTCATAGTTGCACACAGTACAGTAGCCAGTACACAACAAAATCTCTATGCCGTACTACAGAAAAGGGCACAACTATACTGTCAATATCAGGGACTGAGCCAATCAGACTGTTCTCAGGACCCACCTATTTTCCTCAGGCCTCCAATTACTGCTTAGCAACTATCCAGCTATTTCTTTTTTTAGATCAGGTCTTTAGCGTGTGGATATATTTTGGTCAAGTTACATGCCTGCTGAGTTTTTTAGTTTTTCTACTTATTTTCAAAGCCCAAAACAAATAAAAAATGTCAGATTTGGTAAACCTGTGTGGTTTCCAAACACACCTGTTTTCCTCTGTTTGTGTAAGATTTGATTTTGCTTACATTTGTAGTTTGTAATATGAGTTAGTCTGACTGATTATTGAGCAGTTAGCACACAAGAGCACACGAGAGTCTGAAAAGCCGATGCTGAGTTGACTGTTGGAGTCCAACTTTATTATATTACTGTTTTAATCATGTTATCTACGCATCTATGCAGTTATGTTAACAACAGCAGGACAAATTATATCCTTGCATTTCAGTTATGTATCCAGAAGAGACGGAATCCTGACTTACTAATTGCGGGCTATTACATTTTTCAGAGTAAGTCAGGGGGTAACATCAGCGGTTACATGCCTCTCAAATGACCACGCTGTGGTATATAATGAAGATAGATCTGCCCACATACAGGAATATTTTGCCAAAGTAGTATGTCATCCGAGTACCTTTGGCATACTATTGATCACATAAAGAATCTTGCTTACTACTTTTGGGCTCAAACAGTACGGAAGCAGTATGTGTTAGGCTTTTTCAAACACAGCCCTGAATTAGTTGAATGAAGAGCATTGGATTTGGGAAGGTAAATCTCCAGAGAGGAGTTGGTGACTACTGCCATAAAGCAATTAAGCAGCACTCTATATGTTTGGTGAATTGGAGACCTCTCTGGTGAAAATATTTAATTGCAGGCAATTTTTGAATGAACATTTACACAAAGTGGAGACAACAATCATTATACTGCTCACACTTCACAATGTGTATTGGTCGCGACCTGTTGCTGACGTAGCTGACCACACACTGCATAAACATCATTGCATCAATTCTGTAATACAGCTCTGCAGATATTAGCGTTCCTCTACCTAATTCAGCTCATAACCTCATTATCAAGGCCTTCAAGAGTTCAATTCGAAGTGTGAAAACAGGGAATGCTAAACTCTGCAGAGCTGTGGGCCAGGAAAAACTCATCACCTAGAGATCTGTGACAAAGATCTCTGAGGATAAAGTCCCAGTATGTCATGAAAAGAACACACGCCAAACTGGAGCTGGAGAAACTTGTAGTTGTTAATGTGGTTTTGTTCTGTCACAGATCTCAAATATCTGGCAAGTGTCTGGCAAAGGAAAATTGAATAAGCAAAAATGATTTAATAACTCAACGTGATTTGGATTAAATGTGTGATCATTTAAGATTGCAGTTAACATAAGGCTAATTAACAAAAGTAAAGAAGCAAATTTCAGACACCAAACTTCTCTTGGTTGATCAATTAAATTTGGTGTAAGTGGGTAAATGTGTGAATTTGTGAGTGCACACATATAAGTTACTGATATGTGAGTAGTAAGTAAGTAAGTAAGTTTCCATTCTTTGCAACGACGAAACGCATTTCAGTACCTCCATAGCTCCAGTTCTCCTCGTCATCAAAGTGTGTGTCACCTATTCCTGGAAAGAAAGCGTGAGCAAGTGTGCCCCCCTTGCCATCGAAGGGATATCCATCGCCATGATAGCCCCTGGTGAAGCTCACTTTAATATCGGCGCTGTGGGGCGGGGCATGAAGGGACGGGCGGAGCAGGGTGAAGCTAAGGGGGGCTGCGTCACCCCACACTTTCAGAGCATAGGACAGGATGAGCTCCACCAGGGCAGGTGACAGTGAGGGAGAGTGGGAGAGAGAGGGGAAACTCTCTACACTGCAGAGGAGAGAGAGAGAGAGAGAGAGAGAGACAGAGAGAGAGAGAGAGATGAGATGAATGGAGGTTAAGGAGGTTGAACTTTAGAACCCATAGGCTTATCATTCTGTTACTAAATTTCCACTGCTATGCCGATGACACACGATGATGATGATATATCAAGCAAACCGGATGATAAAAATTAAACTTAGTAAGACTGAGGACTGTATAAAAGACTTAAAAGACTGGATGTTAAGTAACTTTCTCCTACTTGGATAAAACAGAGGTTCTGCTTCTTGGTCCAAAAGCAGCCTGAAACAAACTGTGTAACTTAACACTTAAACTTAACAGTTTCTCAGTTGCTTCAAGCTCATCTGTAAAAAACTTTGGTGTCGTGATAGACCCTGATCTGTCCTTCGACGTACATATAACTAATATTACTAGAATAGCCTTCCTGCATTATGCAGGATGCAGCAAAGTTAGTTCATGCATTTATCACTTCAAGGCTAGATTACTGTAATGCCCTGCTGTCTGGATGCTTAACAAGTTTCAGCTAGTCCAGAACGCTGCAGCCAGAGTCCTTACAAGCACCAGAATATTTGACCATATCAGCCCAGTTTTATCAACTCTACACTGGTCTAATGTTGTTTCCTGACCCTGAAATGGCTTTGTTTGGTTATTCCATGGCATTTCAAAATTTTGATAATTGTATACAATCTGCTATAACATATGGTATGATAGTTGCTAAGAAGATCATTTTAAGGCTTTGGAAGTCGTCCATCCCACCTACGTTTAAAATGTGGCTGACAGAAGTAGTAAATGTGTTGCGTGTTGAGAGGCTCAGATATGTGTTGTCTGGTAGTTTGGAAAAGTTTTGTAAAATATGGAACCCTTTTTTGGAGTACTTAGCCAATGCGCATAACCACTAGGTGTTTCACCGTAGCTGCTTTATTTACCTATTATTTAATCCATCTTATTTATTACCACTGCTCAGTTGATTCTGAGGATGTTTGTGAGCCTACTGTACTGTGCCCCTTGCTTTTTATTGTGTCTGTTATTTTATTTTATTTTTATTTTTATTTATTTATTTATTTATTTTTTTGTCTTTAAAAATGCTGAATCATTGTTAACATTATGGAAGCATATAATATGAAAATCATATAAATAAATATATTTAAAAAAAAAAAAACTACACTGGTTACCAGCTAAATTTGCATTGATTACAAAATTCTATTACTGACCTATAAAGCTCTAAACGGACTCGCCCTTCAGTACCTGAGTGAACTTCTACTATTAATTATCATTGTTTGTGAGTTAATGTGTTTGCCTGTTTGTATGAGTTTGTCTAAAAACTTGTAAACCTTTCACTTTGTAAATAAGGGGGTAAGTGCCCCATTTTCTTTCATATATTGTTTTCTCCTGGTTTTGGGATAATGGGATAGGCTTAAAATTGTAATTATTATTTCTAGTTTGTTTTAGGTATTAGCTTACTCCCTGAAGTTTTTTTTGTCTTCAATAAGATGATAAATGCCCTCGATCAGTTTAAAGCTAAAGAGGCTAAGTACTTTTTTCCTATAAGTTGGTGCCTTTGACTGACTAAAAGAAATAAATGCTGAGAATTGGTCAATTACTCGTAGTTTGTGGTGTCTTGGTCTGACCGTTGGTCAGCGTTGGCATACTTTTTTATGTGCGGCCTTAATTTATCCCAAGACATTTGAGGTCATAACACTACTACAAAACTATAATCTTCATGGGCTTCTAATGCTACACCAGCAAGGTGAAGCCACAAAGGAAGGGTTTTCAATAAAGTGGCCAGTGAGTGTACCTCTATCATAGTGTTCACTGTGGGAGAGAAAGCTCACCTCCATGTGATATTTGTCTTATCCCAGCTCATCCCTGACAAACTGTATCTCTTCTTCCTCATGTTCCTCCTCTTTCTCCTCTTCTTTAGAAGATCCTCTGGACTGAGAATGTCTGGGAGGGAGCAGCGAGGGGTCCCCATTAAGGCTAGAGTAGCACTGTCTAAAAGTCAAGAAAAAAAAACAGATTAAAATAGATTAATGCTACATATTTCTGACATAGTGATAGTTTTGTGTATATTTACCCCACTCTGGTTTGGAAGCATCTTGCCTGGACTTACTTCTGTTATGTCAATTACTTTACCACTTTATCTGGATGTGATAGTTAAGCAAAAATATTTCCGCCTATTATCCCAAATGTAGTAAATCGGCCAGTACATATTCGGTTTCTGAAGATTCTACTTTTTCACTGGAGCTATGAGGCTAATGTAGCTGACAATTAATAGAAGCTTATGTCTGCCAATTACCACTGTGCAACCTGGATGCCTAAATCATCAAGTAACCTCAAATAGACCTCTGTGTTTGTCACACTATATGACATACTATTATCTATAAAAATGGGCAAAACTACAGACAAAATTCAGGCTTCAAATTAGCTGCAGCTACTACTGTTATTAGCTATGCAAAGTACTTCTGAGAAAGTTTTGAAATGACATTTTTCAAAACTAACACATTACTGATGAGACAAAAGAATGAAGGAGAGAGACAGAGTGATTATGTGTGATCAAGCTGTGGATGTTACGGATGAGTTACCCAGCTGTCCCGTCTCTTTGAGCCCAGCAAAACGCTGCATCTCGCGCACAGCTCTTTCAATTCCCTCCTTCATTTGCAGTCGGCCAACTGGAGAGTTTAAAGGTGGTAAGTAACCATAACGAACTAACCAGTCCTACAGAGTGAGAGGAAGATAATGAGATGTCACACAGAAATAAACACACTATAAATTGTTCAACCCAATTCAATTCAACTGAATGATATTTTTCACAAATATTTTTGACAAAGAGGCAATTTGGGTCTGGACTCCTAATAAACGTTGCCGAGGAAAACTGTAGTGAAAACATTAAAGAGCGTGTGCAGAGGTCCCAAATTGGAGTACTCAAAGGGATGCTCAGGAGTGCCCTCTATGCACACTTAGAGCAGGGAGCATTATGAAACTTTTTTCCCCATAGAGCTGTAAGTTGTTGATGTTACCAAAATGCTGCTATGAAGAAAAACTGTAAGGTTCAGAGAACCTTTTGGTCCAAAGAAACACTGAGGGGAAAAAGTGAAAAGGAAGATTAAACAGAGGGGACATACAGAGGAAAGACAAGCCAATGGTAGAAGTCCAACAGAGGGGAGCTACTCATCGCTTCAGACATACAGAGAACAGCATTGGACAATATGAGAAAATGTAAATGGTCAATATGAGTAAAAGGCAGATATTGAAGAGCAGTATTGGAGCTCATGAAGGAGCTAACTAAATTACTGTTAAGTTAATGCACATAATTTACTGGTATTTTACAGTTTACAGAACATATACACATATACACATAGTGAGTTTACACATACGAGCTTTGACAGGCCACATTTTTGCATAAGTCATGATCAATTTTCCTTCTGAACCGACACAGTGTCTCTGGGTTACTGTTTGATGTTGATTCCTAAAAGCATCTGTTTATTGTTATATTTAGATAAATATATAAAATACCTTGTCACTGACAACAACCCCATGTCACTTTACAGAAATAACAACAGCAACTACAACATCACCCCAAAATAAGCATTCGAAGGACAAAATCAACAAGAGGAATAAGAATAAGGAAATAAGGAAAGTGCTGAGAAAAATAGCTTTTAAGTTTGTAGGAAGATTGCAGAGCAGTGTTTTTATTTACTCACCACTCCATGTGCGTGCTGCTCAGGCGTTGGAGTGCAGGAAATTCCAGTCAGCAGGGAAATACAGAGTGCAACAGCAATCATCTCCAAAAAGGGCTCAGAATCCAGGGTCATCACAAACACATTGACGTTCACACTGAAGCGTAGTCATGTCCAGTTAAACAGACAAGTCAGAGAATAACAAGTCATTTTGCACAGTAGCCTCGGGTCATCGTCCCAAATACACTTGCAAATGAAACGACAACCAAACGCACAAATCCTGACCACTAAATCACAGTTTCTACAGTAAACACTTTCCTTTTACATATTCCTCCATTTTCTGTGCATGTTTCTCCTGTTCTTTCCTCGTCTCTTTCTGTGGATTCCCCTGTCTGTGTAATTATCGCTCTCCCTCTCTCTTGCTCTGCTCTCCCCCACATGAGAGAGAGTTAAATATGCAACATGGAGAGGAAGAGAGTGTGTGTGATGCTTAGAGGATACAGAATATAAACAAGGACTCGCTGAACACAACAGGGGGCAAAAAAACACTAAACTCATAAAGCAATGAAAACTACAGTAGCTAACAGATAATATGACCACATTTTATCGTTACTGTGAAAATCTGATCAAAATATTGCTGCTGTTAAAAGTGACCCTCTATCTCCAAAATGCTTACTTTACTTATAATATAAATCAATGAAACCAGAAATGTTTCCAAGTCATTTTGGGCTGTTTCTTTTGGTCCATTCATCATGAAATTTACACACAACAGGTATTTTCAAATTATGTCAAAAACTGAAAAACAACAAAAATGGAGATATGAGGTTTTGTTCCAACAGCAGCACAATGCTTTGCAGAGCGTGTCATGGACATCATTAGAACACTGAACACACGATTAATTAAAAAGAGAGCAAGAGTAGTCTTCTTTAAATGGCTTGTGATGTATATAATGTATAATATTGTATAACTGGTGGCTCCCATGTAGGCATCGATGATATGGCAAAAATATAATTTAATGATAGTTAAAGCCTTTTTTCACTGAACTTTATTGAATATTATGTATTAATGCATAATGCGAGATGATAAATGACAACACAATGCACTAGTAGTGCCACGTGTGAAAAGCAGCTACCAAACTCACATTAATAAGGTTTTTATTCAACTTCTCTGCCACTGCGCTGCACTAGAAATTCTGTGATGAAACATGTTCATGAGTAGTTTGTCAGTATTCAAGTACGGATGATATTCAAAATATGCTCAGAAAAATATATTATCGTGATCAGAAATTTATCATAAATTATCTCCATATGTCTACTCCCAGGTGGGGCAGCTGTCTAAAGCTGGCTGTGTACTTAAAAACAGTGAAAGTACTCAATGAAATAGAACTACCACTACAACATGGTTTTGTAAAGAACTTGATGTACACCTTTCTGACACTCAGCCTAATCCTGTTGCACCATGCGGACCAGTCACAGTCAGGGGAGGTCTTAAAACTAATTGCATAGTGATCCAGAGTTTTGCTCAGCAAGTGGCGCACACTGCACCATACAGACTCAAACTACCATGTCATTTTGGCCAAAAGATGTCGTTTTGCTTCAACATGTCTTTTTAGTTCACGTATGCTGCTGGTTTAAGTGTTGCTCTGTCAGTGGGTGATCACAAGTCCATGGCTGGGAGTCCAAAAGAATGGGCCCACTCCAGCCTAAGCCCGGCACATGTGCTGGGTTGTGCCGTGTGGGAATCATTTGCACTCCATTTATAAGCACCACATGATCTGGCATATGCCTCTTTTGCTGCCCTAAAGCTCTGGCTTAGTTGGTGAAGTTGCGCCCTATTGTAACTCACACACACCACAGGGGAAATCATGACAAAAGCTGGACAAAAGCAGCTACAACAGTTTCTTGTGACATTTCTTATTTTAACTGCAGAACAGCTACGCAACAATTTCCAAGAGCCACCGACACTCAGTTTAAATGGGTTTCTCCACCTGTGTCGCTGCATAAAAAGTGGTGAGCAGGCACAGGTAAGCGGAACACACCCAATATAATTGTCCTCCCTTTCTCTGAGTGAGGTAAGGCAGGCGTCTGTTAGTAATGGTGTGCTCTATATGTGTTTCTGAAGGGCTTTCCACTCTTTTTAAAAGTGGCACATGATTGGACAAATGCCACTTTTACCAAGTTCTAGGCCAGTCGGTGGTTGCATCACATCACAACAAACGGCACATAGAAAATCAGGCAAACCCTGGCAAAGAATGGCACAATTGAAATGTACTGTCTGAATTTAGTGACAGCTTAAAGTTTCTAATGGCATTTTTGTTTTAGTTGCAACTAGACTATGCAAAAGGCCACCAAAAGTCCATTTAAACAAGATTCTTCATCCGTGCCACTAGGAAGAAGGCGATGAGCCGGCACAGAAGAATGTAGCATTCATTCTTTTCAACGTGCCATTCTTGTGCCATTGCTTTAGTAGCAGTTTGAAAGCTTGAGAATGTTGTGCGATGGGGGGAGACCTACCTAATGTGTGGGATTGGACTAAATAAAAAGACATAAAAAATTACTGTATTCGTAGATACAGAGTTTTAAACTGTGGCACTAATAATGTGCTGAGTCAGTTCCAACTTAACAGACATCAGAAAAGCTAAATCCTGTGATACACATTATAGATTGTGAAAATGTCAGAAGTACCGCAATACATTTTTCCATATTTCCCCCCCAACACACAAACATGCAAAGTGTGCACACACAACACACTCTTTCTTTCTTTCTCTCACAGAGACGCTCACTGTTCAAAAGCCACAATTCACACAACTTAAAAGCCTTTGTTTCATTAGAAGGAGAGAGATTGATATCTGAGTGTGTAATAGTGGGTCAAAGAGATGAAAGAGTGTGTGTGTGACAGATGAACAGAACACAACAGAGAGCTTTTGTGGAGAAACGGACTGAAGAGAGAATTATGAATTAAAAGGCGATTACTGCTTGTTTGTGCGATGGCAGTGAGGGGGTGTTGAGGAGCCCCTGATGAGAGGAAGGAGGACGAGAATAGATAGAGGATGTTTATGATACTCAGTTGGACAGAACTAAAAAAAGGAGGGAAATGCTGAATAAAAAACATCCCACTATACGACCAAATGTACAACTATTAGTGATAATCAGACAAACAAACCAAACAAATCAGTCGCACTTCCAAACTACAGCATTTCATATTTACTACAGAACATCACATTAGGAATGACAAACAGTGAGGACCTAATGAAGTCCAAACTTAAACTGTCTTCCAATAGAAATGTTGAGTAAAAATATGAGATCCATCCATCAGCACAAGAGCATAAGTTTGTTTGGCTCTAATTTTCTCTTTTTGGGATCCTTTCAGTCAAATAATGTGTTAAACCTCAAAAGTGGATAAGCAGCTGAACCAGAAGAACAGAATGAATTGAATCCCCTTAAAATCTCAGGCTTATTACATACTAAGTCTTTTTATTCAGTAACTACTGAGACTTCAATGCAAACTGGCTGAGCTGTTCTTAGGTTATAGAAGTGTGGTACAAAATTTGGGCCCTGGCCATTTAAGGGGTTAAATCCCCAAAAAGGAACTACGAACCAGAAACTGAACCATCAAGCCCTACATCAGTGATTAGACCACAGAGCCACTCTTGGCTGGATTTTTTTGGATGGTGGACACTCTTAACCTAGCAGTGACACTGATGTTAAAAAAAACAAACAAAAAAAAAACAGATAAACTTAGAGCAGCACCACTGCACTCCCACACCAGTATCACTGCTGTGCTGAGCCCGGACCACCGCCCGAAAAATATCTGGACAGAGTGTGCAGCAACAGATGGACTATAAGCCAGGTCCATGAGGTGCTTCCCATTCAAAAAGACAAGACAGCAGGCAATGACATTCTGATAAAGAGTATTTATTCATTTAGTTAGTGTTAGTAGCATGACACATCATACAGCTGTACAAGAACCACACAGCGCCAAACCTAAATACTGTACTAAAATAACCTGCTACACAGAAACTAGTCTAGCACTGGTCCTTTGCTGTCACTGACACCGTTGATTAATGTGTGTTTTGTGTCTGGATTCTATCACGATGAACTTTGGCCAGCTTGCATTTTCACAAAAATGTGACCAAATGAGATCCGATTTGATCCAAGGCATAAAACACACATCAACATACATGTTTACATTTTACTTTTGTTTACTTTTCTTTCCTGTTGTGATAGAAGCCAACAAGCCTGGCTTGGACACTTTCATCAACCAGAAGTGCCTTCTTGCAGCGTCCAAGCTCTTGGTTTGGGAATATGCCCAGCCTTGCGTATCTGCTGCCTTTTTTTTTCATTGTTCACATGCTCACCCCAGCTAGTCAGCATTCATCAGACACATTTCGGTTCATGTAACTGTTTACAGGTAACAAAATAGCATTCTGTTTGCACTTGTGTTAAATGTCAAGATGCATCAAAAAGTGATCCGATTATATTCTGCTTACAATGTGTTCTGGAGGTGTTTACACCTGGCTTTTCGTGGGGTCAAGTGAAATCCAAACGTTATACAATCACCGAAAATGCTTGCTGATGCAAAGTGTAAACAGGCCCACTAAGACCAGAACAGTGATAGTTCCAAATGCAAAGATTTCATTTTTACAGTTTAATCAACCAAGAAATGTTTGGTCTTAACCAATTTTTAAAAAATATCTGCATCATTGTTTGGTTAAGATATAAATAAAGGGTGGCCGGATGTGAAATCATTCATTTTTAGCGAAACCTTGCCAACTGAGATTTCTCTACAATGGTGGTGATGGGATTCAGGGGTCACGAGTCTTCTGAGTTTTATATATATAATGTTGATGATGGTAAAATAGTGATAGATCGGAAAAAAAAAAAACATTCTTTGGGGACCATTTTGCTTCAGAACACCCTCCACACATCTCTCCACCATGAATAAATCAAAATAAATTAATTATTAAACACTTCATTAAACATTTCAGGCATTAAACACTTGAGATGTCTGGTTCCTATCACCACTGTGAACAATTCTGACTCAGAAAGTTTCTCTGGACATTTCACAACGAACCACCCTGAATGATTTTGTTTACATCTTAACCATTTCATTATGTGGAAAATTTGAAAAATGAGTGGAATTTGCCTCTTATTTTGGTTCAGATCTCATCAGTAAGCATGTTTTATTCATCGCACACTCGCTCTAAACTGTATGGAACAGTTAAGTAATAAAGTACAACATTAATTGACAACAGCAGCAGCCACTGAAGCCTGAGTTTTCTCCATGCTTTGGCCAAAACTAAAGCAGTAAACTTCAGACACTAAACAGTTGCATATGGGGTAAACTGTAAATTTGTATCATGGTCAACCTATCACTTTAAATAAGACATTATGTTCCTGATCCCATTTCTCTATCCACAAAATCACAGTCATACATGCTCACACACAGAGTAGCTGGACACAAGACAGTCACTCAAATTTGCAATGCTTGATGAAGACTTCAGTCACTCCATGTCCATCTCCATACCCTTGCAGAAGGAGTACTCAGCTTTGTGGTGCATGATTAGCTTGTTGTTTGCAAAGTAGAAACTGTCTGATCGTGTCTGAAAAGGGTGGGAGATCATCTCCTCGACTGGAAAAAAGAGAGAAGACAACTGGTCACTCTTCTATAACCTGCATCTCTGAATAACCACAACTGTGAACCTTCTACAAGCAGTAATTGTACACTTTCGGTATCACATGACTGGATTGTTGATTCCTGTTATGAAAGCTGCCTCTCTGTTCTGAACATTTGTCTGTATCTGATGTATATGTGCTACGTTTGTTTTCTTACATTTTTCAGGACAGAATTTGCAGATTTTGCAGAAAAAAAACAACTAAATCAGCAAAATGGTGTTCATTTAATTACTATTATTATTATTACTGCAAAATCACCATATTTCATTTTTAAAACTGAAACAGGCAAAGACATTTCTTTTTGATTGCTCAGGTTAAGGTTAGGGCTTGAAAATTCTTTTTGAGAAGATTTTAGAAAATTAATTTTGGAAACAGTGTAAGGTAAGGCAAGTTTATTTGTATTACACCACTCATACACAGCTGCAATTCAAAGCGCTTCACACAAACACAGAAAAACAAAAGCATTAAATAATAAAGCTTATATCATCCTGAGATCTAGCGCCTTAGAAAGATTCACTTTAATTAAAAAAAATTCAAATGTACAAAAATTAAAGTGGACTGTAGAGATAAAAGACACTAAAATAGAAAGTGAAATTAAAAGAAGATCAAAAGAAATCAAATGTGAGTCTGTAATATGTGCACACATGCAGTCTAATGACTGAATGACTGGGCTTTCTTTCTATCACACATTCTAGGTGTTAGCACTTCGAGGGTTTTGTTGTTTTTTTACACACATTCTAGGATTTGCGACCTTGAGGGGGCATTGCAAAAGTTATTTTAAACTTTTACATTAATGTGAGACAAATCTGTGTAGCATAAAAGTATACTTCTGTAAAATCAAAACCATTTTCACCTATAATATATCAAATTGAACTGAATCATGAGATCAGAAACAAAAATTGTACTGAACCTAAAAATATGAATATTGTTAGACCCCTGGTGTGGTGTTTAACTCACTGGTGCGTGGGTCCAGGTCTGGTAAACTGTAGATGTGCTCACAGGTGTTTCTGCTGTGTGGGATGCAGAAGCCAATTTCAAAGTCAAAAGTCTTCAGCAGCATGTCTCTGAAATAGTGTCTCTCTATCAGCCTGAACCTGTTCACCGCCTTGCTGCCTACAGTAAACTCCAACCTGAGAGAAAGAAAAAGAGACAGAGAGAGAGAAAGAGACAGAGAGAGAGAGAGAGAGAGAGAGGCAGACAGAGAGAGAGAGACAGAGAGAGAGAGAGAGAGAGAGACAGAGAGAGAGAGGCAGACAGAGAGAGAGAGAGAGAGAGAGAGACAGACAGAAAGAGAGCGAGAGAGAGAGAGAGAGAGAGACAGACAGAGAGAGGTTTTCAGCAAGTTTGAGATTTGTGTCATTGGAACTAATAAAATTCCACACTACCCCATCAGCATCAGGCTAATAATACAATTAGAAAAATTAGTGATGCACTGCAATGAAAACCTTTTTTTGCTGCACTTTATTTGTCATTTGTGAGTGTTTTCTTCATTTCAAAAATTGTCTACAAGATGGCGTCGGTGTGCTAGTAGGGACCTCTTTTCTGCTTCTGTTGATTTTTCCATATTCTGCATATCAAGTGTTTTCATGTGGCATCAAATATGTAGTAGTGAAGTTCTTAGCTGTCGCATACAGCTCTGATACTCATCATGCGCAGAGCATCTAAATCGCTTGTCTAATGTCCCAGAAAATCATGAAATAGATCCACATGGCCGACATTTTCAGTGTTGCTCTGCTGTGGCTCAAACTGTTTAAACGAGCTTGTGTAGGAGAGCAAAGACAGCAAATAATGTTTTATACACTATTTCTCATTTTCACCACCATGAAAATAATTTGTAGAGTCTTATATCATAATGATTTATTGTAAGCCTCAGAAATTGAAAAAGGCTGATCAGAATGGCGACCACGGTCCTCTCTGTGTGGAGTTTGCATGTTCTCCCCGTGTCTGTGTGGGTTTCCTCCGGGTTCTCCGGTTTCCTCCCACAGTCCAAAGACATGCAGTTAGGCCGACTGGTCATGCTAAACTGCCCCTGGGTGTGAGTGTGTGAGTGACTGTCTGTGTCTGTCTGTCTGCCCTGCGATGGACTGGCGACCTGTCCAGGGTGTATCCTGCCTTCCACCCGATGACAGCTGGGATAGGCTCCAGCAACCCACATCGACCCTGACGGAGAAGCGGCTTAGAAAATGTGTGTGTGTGATCAGAATGGCACTTTTAGTTTTGAAACAGAATAGAGACTGAAAACTAAAAATGCCATTCTGATCAGCCAAAAGTTCAATGTGTTCCCAAATAAAGTCCTTCATGGCTGTACTGCTAAAACTGACAGGAAATCGTCACAGCTCACAAAAACACAGACACGGTATAAAAACAACATGAGAAAAATACACAATACTCATTTACAGAAAACATAAAAACGTAACACGTTATAGTCCATAATGGTACATACGTGGCACCGATCTCCCTCAAATTCAGAAACGCAGGAGTGAAGTGATACTGGATAAACCGAGCTGCCTCCTGCTCGTTCACATCTTTAATTTCTGAGGGGGAGAAAGAGACAGAAAAAGATATAGAAAAGAGAAAGAAAGGGAAATAAAGAATATGTGGTGAGTGTTGATGAAGGGTAAAGATATTTTAGCTGTCCTCTTTGTAATGATCTTTCTTTGACAGTAAGAACAGAACTGCAGTCATATTGCGTTTTTCCCTTACCATGACATTTTTCTGATTCTCTTTATGATAGCTAGGGTAACAGGAAAAGGTAAAACATGATATCTGTTAATGTTTCACACCACCGATACGTGGTAACATTATCAAAAAAAAATCAGGGACACAAATTACTAAAGCAAAAAAAACATCAATTATGAGTCAAGTCATGCGATTTTGTTGGCTGAAAGGGGTCATGAAGTGGAAAAACTGCTCTCCTGTTTAACAGGGTACAGTTCACTCCTCAGACCATATAGAAATGCTAATGGGCTAAACAGCCTGCTCTGAATTCATCATGGTTTTGATGTCACAACCACAAACACATGTGACCACTCACTCAGCATTCAGCAGTTCAGCTGAAGTTATTTTTGCCATTTCAGTCTGTTTAGTGTACACATTTCAGGCCAGACTGCTGTTTGAACAGCAAATCAGAACAAAAGCAATTTACTTACCATGATCTTAATAAGAACATTACTAAGAACATGTCACATTAATAAGAACATGCACACAAAAGTCTGATTAGATTAA
The DNA here is from genome assembly GCF_015220715.1 of Pygocentrus nattereri. Lineage (NCBI taxonomy): Eukaryota > Metazoa > Chordata > Actinopteri > Characiformes > Serrasalmidae > Pygocentrus > Pygocentrus nattereri. Next base: position 20,439,703 of record NC_051224.1, on the reverse strand, counting down.
ACACATGAGGGAAATGCTGCCTCCAAGCAAAGGCAGGAAGGTCAAAAGTAGAAGGGTGGGTGGAGTAGTTTTGTAGTTAGAGAGTAAACAACACGCATTCACATGCACACACACACCTGTTGGACAGTGTCTCTTTAGGTCCAGAATGACAGATCCTCCCTCTAGGTCTCTGATTTTGAAGCGGGAGAAGCTGATATTGTAGATGTTGTCTTCAGGAGAGCACAGATAATCTGCTAACATGAACACAGTCAAATCTCATCAGTTACACCCTGTGTGTATGTGTTTTAGATGCGTTGGCTGTAATCCTCAATTCCATTTGGGAACAGACAGCGCCCCCTGCTAAGTTTAATACATTTCACACAGGAAGGGTGAGAAGTTAAAGTACAGTGTACTACACACACAGACATGAGACAGCAAAAAGAGTTGATTATTTAATAACTGCTCTACTCTTAACTTTTTCATTTTGTATTTAGAATTTTTATTTTGCTATATAAATGCAGGTTCTTTTAACTATGAATTATCTTAAACAGTAGCTGTTTCTATTGCTTTGCTAAAATGCTCACAAGCTTTACCAAATTTTACTGGGGGCTCTAAAAAAGGGGACCTCAAAGTGTGGCTTGTGGGCAAAAGCTGGCCTGTGAGCATGTTTGATTTCAGCCCACTCATCACCCAAAAAGAGATCAAAAAAACATATTTTTATATTTCCTATAACGTCAAAAATAATTCTGATATTCCTTCAAAAATTGTATCTTTGAACTTTTTTAGTAAAAAATATAGGGTGATGTAAAATACATTTTTAAAAACTCTGGAATCTACCTACCTTCTACCACCACAAACACCCTGAGAACGACAACACATTTGGACCCCCCCCTGCTCCAAAGCAATGGAACATGTTCTCAGTAATGTTCAATGGGACAAATTTCATAAGCCAGTTTCATTGCATAGCTTTGTGTTTTTTGTGCTCCAGCACACCTGAATCATTATTTGCTATTTATCAACCCTTCTTGAGCTGAATCAGACATGTCAGGCCAGGAAAACAAAACTGTGCAGAGCAGCGGGGCTACAGGACTGGACTTGGGGAAATAATGATTTATTTTATTAAATAATGTACTACTAAACATAAAGACATGCTCACACATAAGCTCCACTGTGGCCTACTTACCCTCTGTGTATCCGGCTAGTCTGAGTACATACTGAGGAGTCACAGGGTCACCAGGTTTCCACTCCACCAACACGTCATCCTCCTGACCCTTCTCTGTTGTTCCCTCCAAAAGAAACCCATTCCACTCCTCCATGTCCCTCACCTCTCCCTCATTTTCCTCCTCCCCCTCACCCTCTCCATCCACGTTCTCCTCTCCCCTCTCCTCCCCGCTCTCCTCTTCTCTCTCAGAAGACATCTGGCACTCCTCTCTTCTTCTTCTCTTCAGCTTTTTTTTCCAGTCACTTTGCTCTGCGTGTTTTTATTCTTTTGCCACTGCACTCTAAGGGCCCATGTCCAGCCTGCTTTTCTCTCTGATTAGCTTCATCTCATCAGACACACAAACACACACACACAGTGTCCCTGTGACTCAAATAGATTAAGGCTCTCACACACCACTAATCCAAGCCAATCCCCAATTAAACACGGACACATCAGCTATGGCGGCACAAAGGGGACAAAAGGGGATGATAAAGAGCACAATAAAGAGCACAGCGAATACAGGAGAGATGGAGAAATGGAGAGAAGACTAGGTACAAAAGGGAAAGAAGAGATGTGTAGGATCAGACATATTAACCTATGGAATCTCTTTACTGGCCAAATACTCCTACGAGAGAGTGAAAAGGTGGGATTACAGCTCCATAAGAAGAAAACCAAGGGTATGACAATGGGGTAGACAGCTAACCACTGATAGTGAAGATGGTGGACAGCCTCAGCCTGCTTGAACTAATGATCAACAACAGAGGATCTAGTAAAGAAAAACTGCAGTGACAGATTGGCCCTTGGTCCAGGGATGAAGAAGCTTGAAAAGATCTTTAAAAATATTGATCTGTCCCTATAAATTGGGTGATTTTACTGCTGCATGATTGTAATAAAATGTAGAAATGTATGAACAACATGTCTGTGATGTGATATACCCCAAAAGTAAAAAGACTGAATTTCAGAGTAGATCATAGACATAGTAAGAAAAATGTTTTTCAGGATTACAGAAACATAATTAAAAGAACGGATAAAAAGGGATAAAAATAATCTGCACAGGTTAACACATTCACACAAACACATATAACCTCACAGAAAAAGGCTTAGCTATGTCAAAAGCTTAACGAAGGAAATCAGCAGACTAAATGTAACGTTGGGGAGCGAGGAGGCGGACGCATACGCTGAAATAAGCGACTTTTATTAAGGGCAAATCCAGGGTCATGGTCAAAACGGTCCAGGGTCAGATGGCCAATATGGAGAGCAGGAAGGACAGACATGACAAATGAACCCAGAACTCTAAACAGACCAGAAATAAACAAAACTCTTCAAACAATACAAAAACTTCGGACAGTACATCCAACAAACATCAAACATCCAAACAAAGAGCAGCACTAGACTAAGGAAAACACAGGGCTTAAACACAAGAGGGCTAATGAGGGTTCACAAGACACAGGTGGAAAACAGGTGGAAACAATCAAGGGCGGAGACAAGAAACAAGGGGCAGAACTGGGAGGAAAGCAAACAAAGAAGTGGGAGGAGCCAGTTGTGACACTAAAACTCTCAGGGTGCTATTTTACCCACTTTTTTGGTCCTGACAACTGGACTTTTCAGGTAGGTCTGAACCAAAACAGGAGATGTGAAACCAAAATAGCAGATGTGAAACCACAGCCTGGGCCAAAGAACCAGAAACTTTGAGAAACTTTGGTCTGACCAATCTCTGTCCAGATCAACCCGTTCCTATGATTTCACTTTGTTTGCAGCGTGAAAATGCTTACGTGGGTGGTTCCTACTGTCGGGACTAAGAGTGATTCGGGCCCTGCCCCAAGTCCGGACATATGTTATATTATATCTAGTTATTCTAAGTTAGGTTTTTGTTCTAAATTTGTTCTGCTGTCTTATGCAAAAAGGGTTATAAAACTAGAAAAAAGCATTCTGCAAAAAAGTAAAAGTAAAAACAAACTTCAGTCAATGAGCTCTTTTGGAAGGAAGGAAAAGGTCCACTCTTCATTTATTGAGCATCAGGTGGCAAGATGGTTACCAGACATCCAAATGCAAAGATCATCACAAAACATCCTGTTTTATATCCTGCTTGGGGGCGATGAAATTATCACCCCTCCTGATTACCTTGTGACATATCATCTTAGTCCCTATTACATCCTGACTCTGCACTTCTCTTGGACACCCTTATTTCCAATCATACATGACACTGTTTTTTTTCTTCAATTTTTAGCTGCTTTCAAGGCCCTTTAACTCCTGATTTATTAACGGCCTCCAAAAACCCAGTTTCTGCAGGTTCTTATTGGCTTACTTCACTCTTTGGAAGTCAGCTTGTCCTTGTTCTCAATGCTTCTAAAGTTTCAGGGACTTTCCAATGCTAAAACTCCCAAAGATACATGAACCAAGGCCTAGTGAGAGAATTAGTATGCTTGTATTAATCAGCTTTGTCAATTATAATTTGTTTCATAATCAAGGTAGCAATTAAAATGCAAACTTTGAAATCTCCACACTACTTTCAGACCAATTACAGAAAATTGAGGCAGAATGTTATCACCCATTAAACAACAGAGTAAGGAAAAGAACTGGAAGAGAAGAGCCACAGTAGCACTTCTGGAGAGGAGGACACAAATTATTTAATCTTAACTGTAAGGTGGTCTGACAATTAAGTCAAATGTCAATTTGAAGGAACATAAAAAATGACTAAAGTTGCCACTCTTTTTATGAGAGGATCTTTATAAAGAGGATATTCACTGTTCACCAAACGTACACAAAGTAACAAAAACCTTAACCTTGGAAAACTATTACAATGCAGACTTTGATTGGTTCAGAAAAAGAACTGAACAAAGTGCCATTGCTGAGATTTATTCAACAAAGATCAAAGCTTGTGGGCAACCTAATAATGTCAGCAATAGACACTTTCAGTCAGGCCCAAGGCCTTTAAGAGTCCCAAATGGCCACTATTCACCCAGGTATACAATTAATGCTGGGCAACTTTCACAATTATTTCGGTTAATTTCATGTAAAGTGTTCATGTAAAGTGTAAAGACAGTTGCAACCAAACGCAGCAGTAAGACGGATCTTCGTGGACTTATAAGCTCGCATACTTTCCGCAGTTGTGTGTTGCCTGTTGCGGATGTTCCACGTGACGCTATAACATTTTATTATAAGTTTCATGGCTGCTGGAAAACGATTCTTTCGCAGTTCTAACTATGGTGACATTTGAGCTCAAATACCGCCACCATTTAAGGATTTTCGTTGGGAGTGACAAGGATGGACAAGATTAGAAATGAGCAGATCAGAGGGACAGTGAAGGTGGAGCAGTTTGGAGATGAAGCCAGAGAGGCCAGGTTGAGATGGTTTGGACATGTGTTGAGGAGGAATAGTGGATATATTGGGCAAAGAATGTTGGAGATGGAGCTGCCAGGCAGAAGGAGAAGAGGTAGACGTCAGAGAAGGTTTATGGATGTAGTGAAGTTGGACATGGAGATGGTTGGTGTGAAAGTAGAGGAGTCAGTAGATAGGGCAAGATGGAGGCAGATGATCCGCTGTGGCGACCCATAAAGGGAGCAGCCGAAAGAAGAAGAAGATTTAAGGTGGAACGGGACAATTCAAATAAGCTGGTGAATAGATAAACAACGTCAGCCTTGTCCTTGAACCTAAGATGACCTGTGTCTTTTGGTGCTCATTACTAGTTAGTATTGCCGAATAACAGACTTAGCACCTTACGTTTATGAGATATTCTTTGTTTATTCAACAAATGCGCGTTTCACAGTGACATATTAGTGTGTCTGCCGAAGCTCCTCAAAGTTGTCTACCATTGTACCAGTGTTTTTTTACCGACCAATCAGAGTCTCTGTTGCATAGCGAGTTCGCCCATCTGCCATGTGCCATCATGGCGAATGAAGCCTCGGCGCGATGCCTGCGGTTATTCGTTTTCTCCTCGATTACAGCACATCATCTCAAGAAGTCTGCTGAGGCCTTTACCTTTCAGATGACGTCTCTCAAGCCTGAATCCTTTCAAGAAACCTATAAGAACTTAATGGAGGTACTTGCACATTATGTAAAGTGAGAGTTACTTGTGAGCTTTAAGTAGATGCTTGCTATTCTTAAAAGAATATCACTAATGAAAATGTTTCTTTTATGTTTTAATTATTGTTATTTTTTTAGTACAGATATTGTTGCACTTGCACAGTTTGACTCCCTTGAAAGGACATACACACACACACACACACACATTTTCTAAGCCTATCCGAGCGGTCATTGGGTGGAAGGCAGGTTACACCCTGGACAGGTCGCCAGTCCATCACACATTGAAAAGACATTTAATTTAATAATTATAAGTGGTGCTGTTACTATTTTTGCACTTCTGGTTTAAGTTAAAGTGCAAAAAAGAAATCGCAATCATTACATTTACATTTATGGCATTTGGCTGACGCTCTTATCCAGAGCGACTTACAATTTGATCATTTTACATAGGTAGGCCAAGGCGGTGTTAGGAGTCTTGCCCAAGGACTCTTATTGGTATACTGTAGGGTGTTTGTCCAGGTGGGGATTGAACCCCAGTCTACAGTGTAGAAGGCAGAGGTGTTACCCACTACACTATCCAACCACTATCATTAATGAATTTGAAAATAATTGAGATTTTACTTTTGGCAATATCGCCCAGTCCTATTGTAACTTTTGACAAAACAACTAAATCCAAAGCATACACTACAAACAATACAAAGACCAGCAAGCTAACATGGGAACTTAAATGACAGGGCTTAAATACAACAGGGATGACGAGGGACAACAAGACACAGGTGGTTACAATCAAGGGCAGAGTCTAGAAACAAGGGGGCAGGACAGGGAAGAATCAAAACAAAGAAAGCACATGGACAAGTAAACAAAAGCACATGGAAGACTGAAACCAAAACTAGAGCACATGGATGACTGGGAGGGGCTAATCATGACACTTATAAACAATGATGCAAAAAACATTCCAGCCATTCCAACTCCTGCACCACAGGCCACTGCTAACCAACTTTCTCTTTCTCCAAGCTAACCAACCGCTTGAACCGCTGTTAATTCTTCTTTAATCCGCTGTTATCAAGATTTATGTAGCTATATTCATTTATATGTTCAAAATAACCAATGGTATTTAATCACCCCATGCACAAAATGATTCACTGTGCTGTAAAACATAATTTAATCTACTTCACATGAAATAACAACGGCATTTTTTAACAGCTCTTAATTATAACAGTAAGTCAGGGATGAACAACCACATTCCTGTAGACATCATTTCCAGCAGGGGTTCAACTGTAGTCCAAATCTAACACACTTTGAGCAGATCATGAATTGATCAGCTGGACCAGCTACTGTATGTAAGGTTTAAACCCAAATGCTCTGTGCACCTTATCTCCAGGAAACTGCAAATTTACCAAAGCAACACATCCTCTTTAGCTGTCTATGACCTAAGAGGCTTCATTGAGTGTTATGAGTCAACAGGATGTTAGCATATTCGTTTTACTTTGCACTTTGGCCGGATGGAAAGAGGGGCGGAGCCACCACACCACATCCTTGCATTACTCTTAATTTCTCACCTCATTCTGCCATCACCATGGCAGCCATGCTGTCACTTCCGCCTGTGAACTGGTGGTGTGAGACATCCCAGAAAGCATCAGTGTGGCAGTGATCGTCTGTGCAAAAGAGGAAATCATGGAGAAAGAGGAAGAGACGATGAGATGAGAAGTGCATACGAAGGTACTGTGTAAATGTGTTTCTTTCATTTTGGTGAAACATAGGCTCAGATTGAAGAGATTTTTATCTGAAGTTATGGTGTATTTGTTGGGTTTTGTGTTTGGTGATGCGCGGCATGTGATTTGACGTTGGGAGTGGGGTGAGTTTCAGAGCAGCATGTAGCACAGGATGTTAAAATGTGAATGAGTGCAGGGATGTTTCACAATGATGGTTTACAAAGTTTTGGGTGGGAAGATTTTATCTGTCTATATAAGTCTTTGGTGTTTCTCCAACACAGATAATGAAGATGAGAACAGTGTCTCTAGTAGTGTGGTTTGCTCAGCTTCTAATAGCTTGGGCTCTCTATGACAATCCACGGACCACAGGTGGCCTGGAAGAAGTTACTACAGCAAACCCACAACTCACCACAGGAACACCAGCAACAAAGAAGCTCGGGACAACAACAACAACAACAACAACTCAGACTATGAAACCACCTGCAATTGCAGAGACAACAGTGTCACCACCGGCAGAAGAGTTCCTAACAAAGTGGACTCAACATCTAATGTCCACCGCGCAACCATCAACAGCCAGACTTCACGACAATGAACAGGAAGCACTGAGCAGTTCCCCGAATTCAGCAGGAATGGAGAATGTAAGTAACGCAATCAGCACCACTCACTACAAAGTCATGAATCTTGGACAAACTGTCTCTTCTAAACCTGCAAGCCTGAAAGAAAAAAGTAGTGAAAATCCAGAAACAGGAACAAGATCTGGTGTTTTTACCACAGGACTCAAAACAGAAGATCTCACAAGTCAGGACAGAGTTCATACGGGACACGCAATGGACATAAACCACTGGGGAAGTGGAACATCCCTCCAGACAGATCACCCTGTCCAAACAAACTCTTCCCAAACAACCCATGAAAACAGCACAGTCCAGCACATAAATGCTGTACCTTCTTTAACGCATGACTTGGATAGTGAAGTTACCACAGGATATATCATTACCACACCCAAGACAGCCATTGTGACACAAGTGATGCCCGACAATGGCAAATACATATCTATGCAAAATACAGAGGGACCCCTGGTGTCCAGCACAAGTTCGGATACAGTGTCTCCAGACATTGACACAAATCAGGAGAGAGCAGAATGGATGGAAAATGTTACCACAACTCAAAGAAATATGCACAATGTAACAAACACCATTTGGATAGACAGTTTGCCGACCCAGAGGAGTGAAGGAAGCTACAGTTTCACGACAGAGCAACAAGGTCACACCACAGCAAATGACAACACAACACAAATTGAGCTGGACACATACGTTGAAAACCAAACAACATCTGGAAACAGCACAGTCGGGTACATGAAGACTGAGCATGGCAAGCACAGTCAAGCTACAACAGGACATTACATCACAACAAATATGACACCAGTCACATCTTCAGATGGTAAAAACATATCCATGGAGAATACAGAGAGACCTCTAGTGACCAGCACAAATGCGAACACAGTTTCAGCAGCATCCTCAAAAGAAAGCCAGGAATGGAAAGAAAATGTCACCAAAACTCAAGGAACTAGAACATACACCACTAGAACATACAGCAGAACCAGAACAGAGACCACTGACAAACACGGCAACTCTGTCTGGAGCACTTCTCCAGCCATTACCTTGACATCTAACAGCACAGAAGCTGTAACAACAACGAACCAGTCCAGACAGGCTGAATGGGCAGTGTGGCCAGATTGTTTCAATAAAGACTCTTCAACTCAGACTCAGCAACCATCTAAAGTGGTCTGTTTCATTATAATGTGGAGTCTGGGGATGATTGCTTCTATCTTTCTAGGCCTCACCATATTCCTATGGGCACGTCTGTCTGTAGTGAAAAAGAGGGCAAAACGAAGAGGACGGAAGGACAGAAGAGGAAAGAGGTCTGCAAGGAAAGAGAGAGAGAGCTTGTGGGTGACAGATGGAGTGTCCGCAGATGAAAGAGTGGAATTCTGGTACGCCAACGGATCTACGCTGGAGGCAGACAAGAAACAGAAGGGGCAGGAGAAAGAGAACAGGACAAAGAGGAAAGGTGGGAAACAGAAAGAAGAGAACACAGAGGACATGTGGATACAGCCTAAGGTGACGCTGCAGGACATAACTGAATTCTGGTATGCAAACAGACGAGTGAGAAACGAGGAGGGAATGGAGAGACAGCGGGAAATTAGTGGGCAATAAGACAAAAGTGGATCTACATGGACTGACAGTGTGTGTGTATCGGTGAAAGAGAGAGAAATCTCAAAATTCATGTATGACTAACAAATTTTCATTCTCAAACCAGATGTATTAATAGGATAGGCTAACATTTTTCCAAACACTCTGATGCTGAATCTGTAGCATATTGTTCATTACCATGGACAATAATATCTCTGCATTTAGAAAAGAACTGGAAAGACACTTATAATAGAAGCTCTTGCCCATTGGCTTCTACTATAAATGTGTTTTACGTCAACGGGATTCTAATGACTACCAAATCCAATAGTTACTGCTGTGGTCAACAGTCATCTTGGAAAAATGGTAGTGAACAGGCTGAAACCTGAACAATATATAGTTTTTCTGCTAAACAAAATGGCCAAAGTATTGAATTACTGTTAAAGTACCATATGAAATAAGACCAATTCCACTTCAAGATTTGTAAGACTGTGCTAAAATAGAGGCTAGTAAGTAGGTTTAGAGAACCACCGTCTCTGAAAAGGCCCCTTTGACTGACATGCCAAACAACCAATCACCGATGTGTAGTGCGACATGCCCATAACAAACCAAATTCACATTAAATGAAGCGTTACACCAATCTACCCACGCATGAGAACATCTCTTTTGCTTGCCAATAACGGCTTCAAAATAAAATTCAAGGAACTCTTAAAAAGGGATAGCATCACATTTTTCCCGGTCAGTGACTATATCTCGCTCCGAAAGACTCACTGACGTGCAGAGACGACAACTGACTGCTACGAGCCTTAAGCTGGATAAACAAATGTTTGTTTCCCATCAGGCCGATGAAACCAGTGCAGGTTAACCAGAGTCAGTTTAAATCCCCATGGGAGGCAAGATTCTGTAAGCTGTGGTGATTCAGCTGGCAGTTCACATCAGACAGCCTGTGTAATTCTGCAGAAAGAGTCCCTGAGGCTGAAACTTACTGATGTACAGCAAACGAATCTGCTGTCCCAACCCTTATTAGTAAGCAACTAACAAAATATTTTCCACTGACATCTGGAACACGTTTTTTGTCACCATGGACTAATCGACTACTTTTTTCAGTGACTAGTCAAATGAATAGTCATGCAACCCCTATTCTGTCAAAATGAATCAGAATTACTGGTCATGCTAATTAACCATATGCTAGGATGCCTCAGACAGATTTTACATTAAAAATGCTAAAGCTGTTCTTTACAGTATAATGTTAACACTTGTGGCTTATTATGTACTAAGGCTTAATAGTCAGTAAGTACAGGGACTTCAATGCAAACTAGCTGAGCTATTCTTAGGTTATAGACGTGTATAATAAAACTTTGGGCCTGCTGGCAGGCCCTGGCATATGTAAGGTGTTAAACATAACCAAATGCCCTGTTAACCATACAATATTTTGCTACTGTATGTTTTAACATAATGAGTTTTCAGCTCAATACCCAGTTCATTACCAGCACACCTTTGCTGGTCAGTTCTGGCCATTGCTGTGTTATCTTTTTCAATACAGACAGTGTATCCAGCTTTTATAAAACAAAGATGTGCTGTAACACATATCATAGACACAGCTGTGTGAAAAAAGTGTCATTTTTAAGAATGTATGTATATCAATTTCAGTATTTTTGTTTGGTTTAATAAATTAAATATAAACAGAATCTCTTCTTTTCAATGGGCAAGAATTTAAACTATGTATGAAGTGTTACTCTGTTACAATGATAGGAAACTGTAACTATACATTAATGTTTAATTTTCATAAAAGCCACATAAATAACTAATTCCATTCTATTGGTGTCATTACAAAATATGAGACTAATGTGGTAGAAAAGGATGTGAGCTTGTGGACAAAAGAAACACTGTGTAAAAAGAGGAAATGATTCTAATTTTTACCAGTGAATCAGGAGGAAGACTGGAGGTTCCCCACTTCAACACCCAGACAGAAGTCTGGCACATGTAGGCTGGAACAGAACACTTAAAAATGCGTAAACAAAATACGATACAAAATACAAACCATTCCAAAAAAGGAAATGTGTATAAACGTACTAGAAAATACTGCAAGAAATAAATAAGTAAAATACAGTATTTTGTATTCTTTAGGTTGCTTCATCAACGTTGAGCAATTTGATGTTTTTTTGAGTATAACATTAAACTGCTGGTATAACAAAAAATAACATGTAAAATGTATCCAACATTTAGCATGAGAATAAAATATCAGACAAAAGCCTTTTTCAATTATTTGTTTTCTCTTCAAGAGAACTAATAACAGAAAACAGAAACCAAAACCACAGAGAATTATGAGTAGTTCCGCCCCAGTGCAATAATATTTGTATTATTTAAGACTGTGAGTTTGTCTTTTTTTATTTAAAGAAGTCAGACTGTTGAGAACTGACAATCATTTCAGCCAGTAAAACAAACATGTGCCCAAACATGTACAGAGGCATTCTCGATGCAAACCAGCAGAAGCAGCTCAAACTAATCTCAGCAGATTTAAAATAAATGACACATGCTTTGAGATTCTCATTATACAGCTTGTGGATTCTTGTCACAGTGAAGGCTGTGAAGGGGAACAAGAGGATTCCACAATGCATCTGCTTCTGTCACCACTCAGAGCAGCTGGGTTTCTCCCTAGACTTATATGGATAGTTCAAAAGGTCTAGGAAAACGCATTACCAGTGGTTAACCTTGACAGCCCTACACATACATGTAAATATATACACACTACCATTCAAGAAGTTTGGAACTGCAGTTACAAAGTCATTGTGTGTAGAAGTGCATAAATGTATATGTGTGTATACACACACACACACACATTTTATTAGCTCCATTTACTATATAGGTTCACTTTGTAGTTGTACAATAGTAACTGCTCTGTGAGGGTCCATGGGGGTCCTGACCACTGAAGAACAGGGTAAAGGAGGGCTAACAAAGTATGCAGAGAAACAGATGGACTACAGACTGTAATTGTAAGTGGAGCTGATAAAATGGACAATGAGTGTAAAAACTAGGAGGTGGTCATAATGTTATACCTGATTGGTGTATATATACACAGCAGCACTATATATAGCAAAGTACAAATTGCTAATGTGATGCATATATTTCAAATACACGTATCAGAAACGCTGCCCACCCCTGTACATTCCTGTTCTACTAAAACTTGGTAGGTCCAGTTTCTTGCTTACACACATAAGTGAATGACAACAACAGTTACCTTTACCCATTAAAAGACGTTGCCCTGATGGCAGCATGTGTCTCTCTAAAATCCCATTATATGCCTCCACATCAGTGGTACCTTCACACACATGTACTGATGCACCCACAGACCATGATAGACGCTGGCTTTTGGACCTATGGCTGATAAAGGTTTTGATGGTCTCTTTCAAAAACTCTATGTCCATTTTCCTCAAAAACAAATTGGACAAATTGGATTGAAATGTGGATTCATCAGACCAAAGACCAAACACATTTACACTGTCCTTTTATGCGGCTCAGAAATCTCGGTGGTGTTTCTGCACAGAATTGACGTATGGTTTTTCTTTACAAGTTTTAAACATTTCGTGATGCAGCTGCAGCCTGTGTTAAGTGACACCAGTTTTTTTGTAGCACTCTTGAACCAACGTGGCTATATTTAACACAGTAGCATGATGGTTTCTCATGCAATGACATGTCAGGGCTTGAAGGTCATGAAAATTCAACAGTGGATTTCAACGTTGCTCTACATGGGCAGAGATTTCTCCAGATGTGCTGAATCTTTTCACAATATTATGTATGGTAGATGGTGAAAGACCTATGTTCTTTTGAGATTGAGAAATGTTCTTTTTGACTGTTTGAAAATTCTCTCACAACGTATGGTGCAAAATGGTGAGCCAAGATCCATCTTGGTTTGCCTTTGGTGGAAGCTTTTTTATACTCAATCACGATACTCTTACATGATACTCTTAATAACATAACAATAATAATAATAATAATAATAATAATAATTAATGAGAAGAACAAGAAGAAAGAGAACAAGAACACCAATAATATTTTAGATGCTTATTATCTTAATATTGTATTTTGTAATTCTTCATATAATTTTACTATTACTTTTATTAGATGTTTCTGAATCTCTAATAGTCTACTTATTTCACTATGTTATTTTATAGCTTTACTGTCTTAACTATAAGTTTTTTTTTTTTTGAGATTTGTTTGATCTTTTTGTTCCTTTCTGCATTTCAACACTTGTACAGCACTTACTACTGCTTGTAGGAAAAGTGCTTCATAAATAAAGATTTCAATGTTTGATTTATAATGATAACAATAATACAACCCCAATTCCAATGAAGTTGGGACGTTGTGTAAAACAAAAATAAAAACAGAATACGATGATTTGCAAATCCTTTTCAACCTATATTCAATTGAATACACTACAAAGACAAGATATTTAATGTTCAAACATTTAATGTTGTAATATCAATTTAGCAAGACTGTTAGTATTATTTAGCATTATTATCATTACTAATAATAGTAGTAGAAGTAGTAGACATTTTTATTTTGGCTCTATTACAATAGCTGTTCTTTCTTTTTTATGTAGGACTGCCCAATCAGATGGGGATTGAAACAAAAGAGAGTGGAATGCATTCTGGCGCAGACCACAACAATCAGACAGGTCTTTGCTAAAGACAGACGTTCTCCCAATACACTAACTTGGCAAGATCAGGCACTGCTTGAAGGCCTTGATGCAGCACTTAAACCTGTAGTGGACTTTAGAGAGATCCTCTCCAGTGAGGATTACGTTACTGTCTTATAACTGCTACCAATGCTAAATCTCCTTGAATGAAAGATACTTGTACCCAAGGATGAAGATGATCCACTGACCATAGAAATAAAAGCAATCATTCTAGCCAAGCTTCAGTCAAAATTCTCATGGTAAAGAGCATGGGCATGTCAGAGGAAACCAATGGGCATGTCAGAGGAAGCCAATGGGCATGTCAGAGGAAGCCAATGGGCATGTCAGGAAGAGCCAAAACTTTCTCCCCCAAAGAAGGTGTCGGAGACTTTGCTCAGAAAAAAAGTAATGAAGCGCTGTCAACATCACTACCTGCCTACCTGCTGTCAAAATCACTACTGTGGGCTGCAGCTGAATTCAAGACATATTTGCATTAAAATGTTATTGACGGTGAGGAAACTCACAAAAGAAGCTTAACAAAACATGCACACAAATACCTGTTCATGTGTGCCACCAGCACTGCGTCAGAAGATCTGTTCAGCCAGCTGGTATTATTGTTACCCCCTCTCACACTTTCCTTAAAACTGAAATGGTGGAAATGCTTGTTTTCCTGTCTAAGAACACTTACGCTAAAAAGAATAGCCTACAGTTAGTTTTCCTGCATGTCACTGAAGTCTAAATGCGTTATTCATAATCAGTTGCTGACAGAAACGTCCTCCTACATGTTGTCCCTAATGATTAGGTGATTTTGATATATTTTTTTTTTAAATAGTGAGCAGGGAACTATCTACATTGCACAAGCCTAGACAAGGCAGATAATAAAATAAGTTGAATGTGTAAAATATATTTGATTTGTCTTATTTTATTTTGGAAAATAAATTACTAAACATCTTTATTTATTTAGTTTAGTCTGCAGAGTATTATTTTTGCTGAAAAAAGTGTTTTTTTAAACTGTCTTTAAAAATATTTGTCTACAGAAGAGAAAAAATCCTGTATTATAATATACATTACATAGAGAAATTGTTAAAATAAACAATAAAGGTCCTCATAAAGAGCATTTCACACGCCTATGCTGTCAGGGAATGGATAACCACTCTGGTGGATCTTTCATATTGAGTTTTGGGGATTTTTTTTAAATGTTATTTTCCCTTGGAAAATTTTGTGGGCAGGTTCATCAGAAGTATTGTTTTGTAGCAGTGCTGGTCCTTAATGTTTTCACTTTTGACGAGAATCGCAAACTCTGCACAGACGCCACATCGGTTTTGAAAAACTCCGAATTTTCTGTTAACTCCTTTTTAACACTTTATTTTCATCACTGACGTTTTTAACAGGCAATGCTGTCACTTCACTATTTAAACCAGAGTCCACAAAACACAACACTTAAGGGGGGCCCCCCTTAACGTGCAGCCAAAATGGAGAAGCAACATATTGATGTGACACTGCATGAGGCGTCTTCGTTTAAGTTCCTGTCTTTTACTGCTTTCTCTATTTTCTCAACGTGCTTCTGCATTAAACTGCTCCACCCTGTCCTCTCCACACGTACACACCCATGTAGGCACAAACGCGCCCGTCACACACACACACAGGCACCAGTTAGACAGTTAGATGTTTTTCATTTCAAAAGCCACACACATACATAAACACATGTACGGCCTCACATGTTTCATCACACCCAGCACACAACTTCCCCTTGAGGTTCTCCTTTTTTTTTCCGACTAAACCAAAAGCTTCAAAACTACACCCAACAAAGCAGTCACTATAACCTAGCACACTTATTTTATCATCCTCCTGCAGCCACAGAAGCATACAGGCACAGAGAGTGATACATGCTGAAAATGAGATAGAGGTAGGGGGGGGGCAGGCAGAGAGAGAGAGGGAGTGAGAGAGACAGAGAGAGAGAGAGTGAGTGAACATATGAGTGAGAAAGAGAGGAAGCGAGAGGTAAGAGGATAGAGGTGCTAACTACATGCGCGCAATACTAGCATGACACGTGCAGATTGGATTTGGTGGCTGATGGCGGCTGAGCCAACACACTCACGCATGAAGGTAAGTGCCAGTCTTGAGTGTATTTGCTGACCAGTTGGTGAGTGAAAGTGTAGTAAAGTTCACAATGAGTTCACAAACTTTGGCTGAAACTGGACTTGACTATGACTTCAACTCAAGTGGTCAGTAACTGTGATGGAAGGTGTAAGTGGACAGGTTGGGTCTATAATTGGGGAAGCAATAAAGCTCAACCCCAATACAAACAAACAAACAAACAAAATATCATGAGCACCTGTATACTGAAAGGCCTGTGGGAGGAGAGCTAATTCTGACCCCAATCCATCTCCTTTCTACTTTCTGTGACAAATCTAAGCTATTGCGCCTTATGAGAACAAGCTAAGCTTTTCCGCCATATATCTACGGGAACACCATGTACAGAGGAGCCAGTGGAAACCTCTTTAAGTAATGAACGTTTAGACCGCATGTCTCAACAGTTTAATGCTTTATATGCAATTTATCTCTCGGATTCAGGGCCATTCAGCTCTCTAAAATGTGTCCACTGGTGGATGGCTGATATGATTAATTCTACAGTTTTTTCTAGTATTTAACGTAGTACTTTAACATAATAATTCTTAGTCTGTCTGAATAATATATACAGTAACTGTACAGCAGTGTGTATGGAGCACTGATCACTGCTGGTAGATTAGTAGTAAACGGCGCAGAACTGTTTTTTTTTTACATAACTTTAAAAGCCTCATGCCTGTTGCACTGTGTGTCACATTCATGATGAATATCAATGTTCAAGTCAAAAATGACCTGAGAAAAAATTCCTATTTCATTAAAAGGATGAGAAATGACAAAAAGATACAAACTGACCTTAACTGAACTGAATCAAACTGAACTAAACTGAAGTGACCCAAATCGAAGGGAGTTGATCTGAATTGAACTGAAACTAATTAAAACTGAACTAAGCTGATGTGTGAGCAGTGTGTTAAGCTGTGCTGAAAAATCATACACCAAACAGAAACTAGGGTGATGTCAGCAGAAACAGCTGGATCATATACAATAACTATGAAAATAGCGCACATTAGTCACAGTGTGTGATGTTGTTCTGTATTTTTGCCTGTGGGGTAGCAGAGTGACTGAGTTGGAGTCTACTTTTAGACGCTCATCTTAGATGACATCATTTTTAAAATGTTAGTTATTTTTAAAGAAGACATAGTGGATCAGTATCAGTAAAGGCTGATACTCAAAGTTTTAAGTCTGATATAGCCTTATAAGTAGTCTCTTTGTTTTAGTTAAATATGCATGTGCAAGATGTGCAGTTCAACTTTCACAATCCACGCTGTATAGTCTCTCACACTCTCTTCTCACACACACACACACACACACACACATTTCTACATTTCCTCATTTATCCAATAAATAGTTTTACACTGTAGGCCTGTGAACACTACTTAGTGACTAACAGTATATTTCTCTCTCTTTCCCTTTATTTTGTTTGTCTCTTATTTTCTATACTCCACCACAGCTGCACTAAGAGTGAGAGAGAGACAGCGAGGAGAAAGAGGAAGAGAAGGGTTGTGTCTTTCCGGCCTAGATTACTGCAAGATTAACCCAGCAGAACAGCAGCAGTCTGGAAACCGAAGAAGGAACTTAACGCAGAGAGTCAATGAAGAGGAGAAGTAATGTCTGTTAATAAGTGCCCAACACAGAGGAACTAAGCGATATTACACATGTGACATCACCCTTACACAAAACCTGGAGATCTGGAACATCCTCTAACTCCTGCTACATACCTAATCCTCCAAGCAACATCCAAAGCTACCTACCAACCTACCGAAAACCTAGACTGTATCAGAGAACAGAAGTTTCCAGTGAGGTGTTTCCTCTGAAACAGGATGTGTGGTCTAGGTTTTTTTTTAAGCACCTTCTTTTTCTCGCTGGTTCTTGGACCTCATGTAATGCTCCTGCATGCCCAGGAGTTGGAGCCTTCAACACTCTTTAATGGCGTTACTACATCAACTCCAGAACCTAAAACTGAAAATAGTGCCACTTCATCAGAGAATATAAATCTAGTCACCACAACAAAGCCTGAAGATGACCCCAGGGATGGTGAATCAAATTCCACCACTGGAAACTTGGGTCTTGAGACTCTTTTGCCAGTGACAGAACCTGTGTCAGCAAGCCTCAGCACCACAGCACCACAGCAGGTCATGGCAACACTTTCAACAGAAATCAACCCTGTGACAACACTCAGTCAAGAAGATCCCACCCCCACAGTCCATGAAACAACCACAATGACCAAAGGGATCACAGATCCTGCAGTTCCAGAGCTCACAAGTTCACCTGTAGAGAATGAAGTGACTACTACGATAGAAGCAACAACACACATTCCAACGCCTGCTGTGCCAACATATGTTCAGACAACCGTGAAGGCATCAGAGGCCTCTTCTATGCTAATATCCCTTCCTGAGGAATCTGATCACACCACACCCAGTGCTGCAGAAGCCACAATTAGCGCCATGGAAACCACAACCAGCGCCATGGCAACCACACCCAGCACCATGGCAACCATACACCTCAACAACACCCTCACCACCCAGCATCAAGCAGAATACTCTACCCCAGATATTACAGAATCTTTTACTGATTTGTCATCAGACAGTGAAGGCTTCAATAAGACTGGCGCCCTAGTTGAAAGCAGTGGAACAAGTTCCAACTGGCTGATCATTATCATCACAGCTGTGGTGGTCACTGCCTGCGTGATATTCATGTTCTGTTGCATCGCATTAATTAAAAAGAGAAAGAAACGTGGGACGCAGAATTTTGGCCATGGGAACATGAATGGGCGGAGCCAGAGGTCCAAGAAGAAGAAGGGCGAGGACGACGCTTGGGCAGGGCCTGTGAATCTGGTGGGAGGGGAAAAGGGCGAGTGTGAAGGTCCAGAAGAGGGTGGACAAGGAGATGATAAAAAGCCAGACGGGACTGATGCGGTGCTTAGTACATTTGTGGCTTTGGATGAAAATGATGGAGTCGGACGGCCTGGATCAATGGAGGTTCAGAAATGGGAGGAGAAAGAACCTCTGCTATACATTGACGAGGAAGTGAAGGGAGAGGGCAGGGAAAAACAAAAAGAAGGGGGGCAAAAAGAGGAGGAAGACACCAAAGGAATGACAGAAATGAAGGAGCCCAAGGTGAATGGAGGAGAAGCGTTCTGTCTCACCACTGCTGTGTGAAATGAACTGGCGTATGAAACGAACTTTCTCTCTCTTTGACTTTTTATGCCACAGTGCAAATCCTTTAGTAGTTTGCTGCCACCTACTGTACTTGGATACACACAGGGCTTATATATTTTTTTATTTGTTCCATACTTGGTAGACAGAGTTGCAATGTCTATATCACTTTGATACATTTTTTTAGGAAAAAAAAACAAAACTGGAGTGTTTTTATAAAATAATAAATTCTTATTTCTAAGGCATAAATAAATTCTACTTTATATTCAAATGGTTGTTAAATATATGTGCACATACATGTATGAGTAGTTTCTTAACAAGGGGAACATTTGACTTTATTTAGGCAGTGTTCAGGCATGTTTCTTAGTGACACAACGTAATAAAAATCAGTGATATTTAAGTTTGTCATTATATTATCAAAGTAAGACTTGTATATAGCATCAGGAATAACTGCGTGACTGTAGTGACGCAGTAATAAAGATTCTCGCTTTTTGGATGAAAACACTTGCTAACACAACAGGATAGGCACTAGAAATGTGCCCCCAGTACATACACGGTATCTTATTTTTCACGGTAACAAAGATTTGTACTGCTCTCCAAAATCTTTGGTGTGGGTAAATAACAGTTGAATTGAGGAAAGTAGAATCCTGTAATTAAAAATATAAAAAATTACACTTATAAAAAATGCACATATGTAGAACATTGAAATATGCTTAAAAACATATAAACAGACATTTACTAACTTTTTATCCACTTACTATAGATGAAGTAAACAGGTCTAGGTCAAAAATATTTTTTTTTCTTCTAAAATTTAAAACATAGTCAAAATTGTTTTTATTTTCTGTCAATTCCTAAAAGCTGCCACAATTAAAGATTCACCTAAACACATACAGTCATAATGAAAAATTTGGACACATCTGCTCATGAAGGAGTTTTCCTAGTTTCTACAGTTGCATACATTTTAGAACAGGAATGAAACATTGTGCCATATTAAAACTATCTTCTGTTTTAGGTTCTTTAATTCAGCCTCCTTTGCTATGTTGAAGCTTTCTTAGCATTCTCAGCATTTTCCCAAGCTGCTTAAGGAAAAGCTAGCTCCCTGGTACACTGGCTGCTAAAACATATATGCTTGGGGTAGTATTTAAAAAACAATTATATCAATTTTTTTGTTTCATTTAATATTATTACAATTTGTTTTACAAATAAATGCATGCACAAGCACCCACCTAATTTACTACATATAACAACTTAGCCTTAGTCTTTGGATCATGGAAAATCGACATTCAATCAGGTTCCCCACCAAAACCGTAGGTGGGGGGAATCACAGCACAGTGCTAGAGAAGGCTATGAGAGTGAAACTGTAGTGAATAAGGTGAAGCTCAAAACAATGCTTTTTATTAGAAACCTAACCTCCAACTGCTCCCCGGGCGCTGCGGATTGGGCTGCCCACCGCTCCGGGCAACTGTGCTCACTGCCCCCTAGTGTGTGTGTGCTCACTAGTGTGTATGTGGTGTTTCACTTCACGGATGGGTTAAATGCGGAGGTGAAATTTCCCCGATGTGGGACTAATAAGGGTCACTTAATCTTAATCTTAATCTTAAGAGTGAAGGCCGGTGAGAGCAGACTAATACCTTGAGGAGCGGTAACACACACCAAGGTCAATAAGCAAACCTTTTCCTATGTGCAGGCTCCTGAAATAAAACTTAAAAGTGCATGATAATGAAAGCGAAAATTAAACTAGGGGTGCACAACAGTACTCCACCATAAAATCTAACTGCACATCGTAATGAAAGAATTAAGTAAGCACAACTTAAATACCAAAGAAAGTTGGAATAACTTAAAAAATTGTTGAGATAGTAACTCAGTCATTTTGAATAAGATCAAGTCATTTTCTTTAGCATATTCTGAGTTAAGGTAGTTTTATTTAAGTTTATTACATTCATTATTTTTATTTAATTTGACTTTGCACACAAATACAGACAAGCCAATAACATGCTGTCTTTCGTCACTGTCCAGTGAAAACGTGTCTCCATTTTTTGCATCATTTCAGCTCAGCAGCCGTTCTTTACATTATGTGTAAAAAATTTCATAATGATTGGACCAACAGAAATGCTCCAAAACCACTTAGAGTAAAATCACTTTCCGTTAACTTATATTGAAAGTAAAGAACATTTTTGCCCTTTGCTGTAAAGTTACTATTTTGGAGATACTTGTTTTCCTTTGGACAGTGACAGTTCGAAGAACAGAATTAGTTCAAAACTGATTGTGCTAACATCTGTATTGCATTCATTTTACTGTATTTGTACACTATATAATGTACATTACACATTTCTCTGTAGTGCTAATGCAGATGGATCTAGTCTCAATTTCTTCAGTTTATAAGTGATTACGGATTAGCATTACTATCAGTAGATATATATATGTATATACACATACATACATACATGAAAAATATTGGATGCTGGCATCAGCCCACAGTTCCCATATCAATGCATCCCTATTTAAATCCACACAGTGTTTAACCCACAATGGTGCCTGAGGCTGTTGCCGAATAACACGCATTAGTGAACTTCAGTAAAGTATGCTTAAAAAGGCAGTACACTGACCACTGAACACCACTAGATGGAGGTACGGACCGCATTGTCTATCATCATGGCAGGAAAGTTGAGGTGCATGGGAGGCTATGCCGCTCTGTTTAAGTTAAACTGTATTCATCTGTATACCTGTATACCCATGTCAGAATAAGGTCCAGTTACAACCACTGACCGGCTTTCAACTTTACTGCTTTTGGTCAAAGTAAGACACACAGTGAGTGTTTGGTCAAAGTGAGTGTTTTTGTGTGGAAGAGTCCGATGTGTCTCTGTGTATTTGGGGAACCACTGTGGACAATGTGGACAACTTACATAGGCTTGAACTGAAGCGGGAACTGCAAGGGCTCAAATATATGATGGCCCCTCTGCTGAGGACAAACACAATCCATCAAGGTTGTTTAGACATAACCAACGGACAAGGGAAAGAGTTAGAGTGAGAGGGAGAGAGGGAGAGAGGGAGGGAGAGAGAGAGAGAGAGAGAGAGAGAGAGAGAGACTTAATAAGAGGAGGAGGGTCTTGGAAAAGAATGGATTCTCTTGGGACAAATGGAAGGGGGAGGAGAGAGAGATAGAGAGAGAGAAGGAATGAGAGGGGAGGGCTGGTAACTACATCTGGAACTTATTGGGAACAAGGCAGAGAAAGAAAGAAAACAACTGAGAGAAGAATAAAATATCAACAGCTGGAAATGAGGAGACTGTAACAAAGAGAAGATCAGTTCCTTCGGCCATGGAAAAGGTGTTTTCTGATTTAGACTACGAGGAAAAAACTTCTGAAGCAAAGAGGACTTTTTGAAGAGGCATAGAAGGAATTTGAGAGAAAATAATCAAAACAAGTCAATTTCAGCCAGTGAGGAGTTTAGCATCCCTCAGCAAGAAGCGGCAATTCTACAAAACAGGAAAACAGAGCTCATCTCCTCTCCTGCAGGGCTGAAAAGGAAGCAGCAACAAAAGGAGTCCATAGAAGTCGGGGCAATCAGAGAAGAATAAAGCTCAAAAAAGAAAACAACAAAACTTAAAGAAATTGTGAGTTTGGGACAAACTTGCTGCCATCACTTTGAGCCACAGGAGAAGAAAATTCCTTAAAATTCCTGAAAAGTTTCAGACTTCTTCTTAGACACCGTCCTGCACTCCACAGACCAGCAGGTAAATTAAACATGTTTGTGCTTTATACTTGGTGATGGTCATTACAGAGCTGTGGAGGATAGTTTCCAGATGCTGATGGATGATGAATTATAAGTCCATCTTGTAATTACACATCTAACTAACATTAGGCCTGCATGGAGACCTCACCAGAGAGCTGAATTCAGCTTAAAATTCACTGCTATTACAATCAGCGCTGTGTTACTACTTCACAGATGTAAGAAGACAGGTCTTTAATTTGTGTATAAAGTTGGATTATGGATTATAACACACGTCCTTCATCCTTTTGTAATTACACATTCTACTGACTTTAGGCCAATGTGAAGACGGGAAATTCACTGCAGTTACAATCAGAGTGACTCCACTGATGTGAATAGTCTTCCCTTGATTGACATTATTTTGTGTTGTGCTGAGCAGCAGAGGAACGAAATCTGGTATTTGTTCATCATGAACATCAGAAATTCATTAGCACTCAGGGCAAACAAAGCTCACAAACGTCAATAAACACTACTGAAATTTAAAAAGCAGGGCAAAAACACCCCATTTTTTCATTTATAGGTTGAGATCTATATACAACGTATTACAGCAAAGCAGGCAGCTGTTATTGTGTGAGGATATGTTTTATTTTGATTGTTTACTTTCATTTCATTAAATTTCATATTTAACAATTAAATAATTATACAATAGCAATGATTATACAGAGCTAGTGATTATTTCACTATATTGGTTTATTTATAGGGTTAAATGTCTTTTAGGTATTTTTTAGAGAAAATACCTTCATAAAGTTCAAAATCCAGGTGTGAGATTTGCCCTTTGATTATAACTGTATTTCTAACACTGACAGACATACAACAGTATCATTTTCAAGGCGATTTACACTAGTTTTGCTTTTTGTTTCACATTTTAAAAGGAAAATGGAAGGATGCTCTTATGAGAGCCAACACAATTAGGTTTCTGTATATGATCTCATACCTGAAGGATGCATATTCATACAGGCATGTGGTTCCACTTTAAAACACTTTTTTCCTCATAGCATGAGAAAAGCAAGTACTGTAGAGCTATTGTAATTTCTGTTCTACTAGGGAAACTGTATTTAGGCTGCTACAGTACTGTCTGCCCCAGCCATTGGGGACAATGGATACTAGATGTTTGACTAATGCCAGTACTATGATGTTTGGGAAATCTGCATAAAAGGAAGGATATTTATACTTGTCTCAGCGTTCAGCTTGGTTTGGTTGTGCATATATGTGTGTGTGTGTGTGTTTAGTCTTTAGGAGAGGCTCAGGTTTTGTTCCTGGGCAGTGTAGAAGAGTGTTTGTGAACTAAGTGCTATCAGCAGTGCAGGCCAGGGTGGTTCCTTCCTGCCAGGAAAGAACACTTCCCTCCAAAGAGCAGCTCACTGAATTCCACTGGAGTGAGTGTGAAAGCTAACAAACATGCTCAGAACAGACACAGCTGACCACGAAGAGCATATAAAAAAACAGCGAAGGCACCTATACATGTTTAAAAGAGCTGAAACACACTGACAAAATATAACCACGATTCTGAAAGTGATGCTTCTGAAAGTGAAAGTTTGGCCTGTAGAGGTTGGCAATACCTCATGTCAAGTCAAAGTTTATATATATATTTTTAAAATAGCCATTGTCACAAAGCAGCTTTACAGAAAAATCCATGTCCAAGCTCTCAAGAGTAAACCAGTGGTGACACCCTAAGAGCAAGAGTTAGAAACCATGAAAGGAACCAAGACTCAAAAGGGGAACCCATCCTCCTCCTCCAATATCATGATCTCATCATAAACAGTTACATCACATCATGTCACTATATGCTTTTCTGAGCATTGCATATATACTGTCAGTACTTAAAGGACACTCACCAATTGCATGCTTCATTAAATAATAGATGTAAATAGTAGAGATGCACTGACTTGTTGGCCAATGCCAATATCTGATGTTTTTATATGTGCATGTCTGTTGACACTGATATCAATGCTGATACATAAACACTCATAAAATGTAGGTATTAAGACTAGATCCACCTTGATTAGTGTCACAGAGAAATGTAATATTTATTTGCAGAGGGTTACAAGATGCTGTTGTTGGAAGAAAACTTCATATCTCCAAAATTATAACTTTACAGGAATAGGAAAAAAAATACTCTACCTTTCATGTAAGTCAATGGAACCAGATTTTTATCCAAGCCATTTTGGGCTGTTTCTGTGGGTCTAATTAATGCACAGTGTGAAGGGCAACAAACATCAAAAAAAAACAACAAAAACAGAGATACAAGGTTTTCTTCTGACAGCAGTGCAATGCTGTAAAATCAAATAAATGTAGATTTTGGCACAGCAGCCCAGCAATGTCTAAAGGTTGTGCTCCTCAAGAATACGGTAAATACATCATCAAATACCAGTTTAAAATATGTGCTAAATCCAAATAACTGTGGTAATTTTTTTGTAGCTAAGTATCTGCCAATATAACTAATGTCATCTATAACAAACAGTCCTATTTAACTGGCTTTAGTGCAGTGTGTGTAACTTCTTTGTCTGTTTCGATGGATTAAGTCTGAGGAAAACTAAATATTGCCATACATATCATGTATTGTGAAAATGTACTGAAGTATTATGATGTTACACTCTTGCCATATTGCTCACCCATACTGGCCTGCATTGATTTAAAGAAAAAATATTATTAACATTTGTTGAAGGCTTTCATTTGTAAAAACATTTTCAGAACATCTGTGTTCAGTCAGGGTGTTCAAAGCAAACAATAAACAGTTTTATGATGGGTTACAGGGCTTGTTTGACTATTACAGCTTACTGCAATTTCAATATTTGAAAGGCCAACACTGCAACAAAGACTAACGAACTGCCAGTCATATGACCAAGATCAGTTTCCAGACACAACGTAACACATTCTAGTGTCCTTTCAGCAGCAGCTGTGCAATTTTCCTGTTTCTTTCCTGTTTTTCTCAGGATGGCCGTGTCACGGGGTTGCCTGTGTTGTGTGAAGTACCTCATGTTCGTCTTCAACCTCATCTTCTGGGTGAGTCCCAAAAAGCCACGTTCACTGGTCAAAGGTTCACACTACTGTGGGGCTCCTTTCCCTGGGAACCTGTGGGATTTTGGGTACAACAAACAGAATACACATAACATTTTAAGTCCTACTATATTTTGATGTTCCCATTTAGATTACATACTAACGCTCGCTTGATCAACGAACTATCTGTCGGTGAATATTAACGGTGTTAGGCTTACATTTTGGACTAGGGTCAGAGTGAGTGTTAGGTTTAGGATCAGGGAAAAGTCAATTTGATAGAGACTTAGCTGAATGTACAATAAGTAAGGGGCTGCGCTGACCCCATTCTCAAGAGGCTCCACATTAAATTCCTGGAGCACTATTTCATTAATGAGTGAGCTACAGTGCATAAAGCCATTAACCGTTTCTTGCATATGATTTAAGGAGATGCAGATTCTGTCCTTCATTATGGATCATTCTTATGAAATATGGCTACAGTGATGAACTGACCAACTAAAAGAAGCAGCTTTTATGGCTTTCAGTATGTGATCTACATTCTCTACTTGCTGAGATCCCAACATCTCACATTAACTATGCTTCGTTTTGCAGGTTAAGTTTAATACAAGATTAAATCAACCTCAGGCTAAAGCGGTTTCCTTGTAAAAAAAAATAAAAATTTCACTACAAGATAAAAACACTGCAATATAGGCTCAATTTAGCACACTGTCCATATTAGCCAGTCTTTTTTTTACCAGATAATTAATGTCCTGTGGGTCACTAATTTGTTAACATGCTAAATTAAAGCAAATTACTTCACATCATTCTACATATAGTTTGAAATGTGGGTCATAAATGTATAACAAGTCACATAATAAAACAGTACAAGCTAGAAATCCCAGTGTAGCTGATCTGTGGTCCCTACTGCACATGCATGTCATTAGCAGTGTAGTACAGTGACTTAGAATTTCTATGTTTTATTGTGGTGTTCATGTTAATTTAGCCTTACGTCAAACAAATTATAGGTACAGATCAGGCTTAATAATACCATTTACCATGATAAAGTGATTTTGGCTGTCAAAATCTCCCATAATTTTAAAGCTGGTAGTATTTCTAACAAGCTGATTTAGGTCAGGTTATCCTATCTATAGTTTTAATGTAGATAGCATCTTCTGATAAGGTGACAGGCTATCAACATAGCCCACCTGTAGTTTTATGTAGTGATCTAGCTAGCTAGTTAACAGCTATCTATTTTAGATAGCGGTTAACATATGTGCTACTATAGCATATTTAGACAAAGAAAGACAATTCATCCTGCACAATTTGGTGATTTTCCAGCTCGAGCACACCAGATTGGACACATCAGCTAATGGCCAGGTTTAGCTGGTGTGCCAGAGCAGAGAAATCACCAAACAGTGCTGGCCTTCACCCCCGATTTACTCCCTGTTATAGTACTAACTAGAAACGAGCTGAGGCTAAACTGACTGAACAGACCAGGAGTCAAACGGTTAACGTTAACTTTACTAACTTACACCACAAAAACAGCAACTGAAGTTAATGATCAAAATTTTAAGTCTGTTTAATGATATGAATGAGAAAGAGCTAAATTCATATTCCTCACCGGTTTCAACTGTCTGTTAATTTTCCGTTGAAATTTGAATTTGAGTGCAGTTTTCCGTGGGTGAGTGAAACACATTAGCTACTAATGCATTAGATTAACTCATTAATGTTCATATCTAGCTAACATTTTACCATTTCCTTTGGTCCATAAACTCTAAGCACAATACTAAAAAAATATTCCAAACCATTTTTTTGTGACGTGTCTTGTGCGGCTACTGATTTTTAACAAAATAAAATACATTCCAAATTTGTTTGGGAATAAAATAATAATAAAATTGGTTATGGTTAGATGTTCGTTTAGTTCAGTATCATTTTCAAACCAACCAGAACCATTTCTGTGGCATTTTTTGCATAGAGTTCATTTGAGGCCTTCAGTGATTTTTAACAGGGTCTTAATCTAAGTTGGTGGGACACAAGTTAATGTATAAATAAATAATTAAGAGGGGAGAATAATTCCTTTAACATTACATTTCTTTGAAATGACTTTCTTGAACAAAAACACTGTAACACTGTGTTATGGTTGTAAGATTTATTTCATAGAGAGGTTCGGTGTCAGTAAGGTGGGATGGCCAATAATCACTATATTAATGTTGGATACACACATTTTGTGTGTTTTTGTGATCGCTAAATGCTCGTTTAAATAATCTTATTTTAAGTTAAAGTACAGATCCCTTCACTTTTCACAGAAAAAAAAAAACAACAGTCGCTTTATAAGAGAAATTGGAGACGAAGTGAACCAAAGTGCAATCTATACCCACTAAAATTAGTTTAGAAGATTCAAACGTGAATTCTCCACACCAAGCCCATGCCTTGTGTGGACTAACCTCCTATATGGCCATTATCATCACTTTATTGGTGAGGCACTGAGGAATGACTACAGGACATGTCACACATTTGCAACCAACTATACATTTTTTTTGAAAGGCCCTGTTTTGCCTCTGTCACTTTGGGGCCCATTATAAAACACTGATTTTACTACCAAATAAAATATTTTTTCACTTACTTTTATTTGCAGAAGTATAAGAAGGAGAAGCACACACAGTAGTACATCCTTAGCATTTACCTCTGCTAATCTGTCTCATCAACAGCTGGGTGGGTGTGGCCTGTTCGGTGTTGGGGTGTGGCTTTCCTTCACCCAGTCACAGTTCTCCTCCCTCCCGCTGTCCTTTCCTTCACTTTCGGCTGCCAACCTGCTGCTGGTGGCTGGTGGCGTTACCATGGTGACAGGGTTCCTGGGGTGCCTAGGGGCCCTGAAGGAGCA
Organism: Pygocentrus nattereri; assembly: GCF_015220715.1. Taxonomy (NCBI): domain Eukaryota; kingdom Metazoa; phylum Chordata; class Actinopteri; order Characiformes; family Serrasalmidae; genus Pygocentrus; species Pygocentrus nattereri. The sequence goes on along the minus strand of NC_051224.1, from coordinate 20,411,029 downwards.
GCGCTGTCTGCTGATGACGGTGAGATGCTGCAAACCATTAAGGGTGCACTGATCGGGGGTTTACGCTACGCATGCATCTATGCTCAAACAACATCTTTTTTCTGAGGAGCTTTTTAAATTCTAGGGGTTTTGATTTTTGGGGGTTATTTTGTTAGAGGGTCATGTGAAAAACCTTTAACCCTACGTTTACTCAAGATGAAACTTAGCATCTCCATTTTTTGCATTTTTTTTTCAGCATAATTTAAGCTCAGCTACTGCCCTTTACAGAAGGTTTTTGTTGTCTCCTGTAAATTTTTTCGAAAAACTAGTTTATCTTCGGACAGCAAAGATATGTGCATTGTTACACCCCCACACAGCACTTATACCAGGCCTCATGCTAAAATAGTTTATTTGCTTTAGAGCACATTTCATACTTAGAAATGCTGCTCAGCAAACTTCACAAAAAGTGTTAACATACAATAGATGTAAAGATAGATAGAGAACACTGTGAACGCAGTGAGGAGGAAGAACACAAGAGTGGATCTGTCTCTGCAGTGCTCCCTCCATGAGGCCCAGTACGCTCATCTGGTCCAGCTATGCACCAGAATACTCAGGTATCTTCACCAGCACAGACTGCCCTTCTGACAGCGCTGCTTCTTCCTTTCCCAGTTTTTTGTGATCCTCCTGCTCCTGTTCCTCACTGAAGTGACTCTGATCCTGATTCTGAGCATCTACCACAAAGAGGTGAGATCCTGCAATCCTGCTGGAAAAAAAAACACAGACGTCATTAAGTGTTACTGTCGGCTCCTGATTTTGTCATGTGTTTTGGCTTTTTGTAATGGGTTGATATGACCAGTGGCTAATTCAGTACCTGACCATTAAGCAAGTTCCCCTTAGAAGGCAACATAAATTTGGTTTTAACCCTACCCACTGCTTTTTACAGTGAAAACGCACCTTGACAGGTTGCACTGTAACCCAAATGTAGCCAATCAGCCAAGACATGTTTGGTGTATCTATAAAACAGGGCAAAAATATAGACACATAAATATAGACCATGTGACCAGCCAGTGTATCGAACAGCATCAGAAATCACATAATCAAGTCTAATAAAGATTAATTAACAACTTCACAGGGTTTGAAGCGAGTGTGTGCAGTTTCCACCACGCTAATTGGTGGCTATAGTCTTTACTTGTTAGCTACAGTAGCACCCCTGGTGCAGAACAAAAGAAGCATATTTCAGACACCAAACGTGTCTTGGCTGATTAATTAACTCAGTAATATTAATACTAAAGAGCTTCATCAGCTATGGGTGAAATAGGGATTGATGCAATGATTTAATAAACTGCTTTTTGAATTCATAAAAACTCCAGGTGTCTGTTTTTTTCTCTTATCTAGCTGGATGAGAAAGCTAAGGATGATTTGATAAAGGGGATGAAGGACTACAACAAAAACACTGACCTGAAGAACTCCTGGGACAACATGCAGAAAATTGTAAGAAGAGTTTGAATCGTTCAAGGTCCCCTGAAACAAACATACATATATATATACACACACACACACACACACACACACACAAACACACACATATATATATATATATGTATATAGCTTCTGTCGGAACAAAACCTCGTATCTCCATTTTTCAGTTTTTGACATAATTTGAAAATGCCTGTGGTCCTATATATTGCGCGTATTTCATGATGAAAAGACCAACAGAAATTACCCAAATTTGCTTGGAAAAAAGTGTGATTCCATAGACTTACATTAAAAGTAGAAAAGTAGAGTATGTTTTTTTTTCTTCTCCTGTAAAGTTACCATTTTGGAGATATGAGGTTTTAATCTGACAACAGCGATACATATTTTATATACATATATATATATATATATATATATATATATATATATATATATATATATATATATATATATGTGTGTGTGTGTGTGTGTGTGTGTGTGTACATAAATATATAAATATGTAATGAAATGATTTCTGTCTCCTTCAGTTTAAGTGCTGTGGTGTTAGCAACCACACTGACTGGCACAACAGCACTGGAACAGGTCAGCTCCCTTCATCCTGCTGCAGACCCGGCACTGACCCCTGCCACAGATGGGAAGAGGTCAGTTCACTTTTAGAAATGAGGGGTTAGGGGTCAGCTTTGTGCCACACATGCCAAAACTGCACGCATAATGTGAACCATTTGCAATGAATGACCGCTGAACGATTGTGCAGAAGTGCGTCAGTGAAATTATTCATAAAGAACAACATCTTCAGGGCAGTAAGCATTTACTTGATTAATTGGCTCAGGAAAAACCCTAGTATTGTAATAAATAAATAAATAAATAAATAAATAAATAAAACAGCTAAACACTGGCGTTTTAAAAGCTGCGTCCACTCACTGTCCACTCTATTGGACGCTCCTACCTTGTCAGTCCACCTTGTAGATGTAAATTCAGAGAAGACAGCTTATCTACTGCTGCACAGTTTGCGTTGGTCATCCCCTAGTCCTTCATCAGTGGCCACAGGACACTGTTGGCTGGATATTTCTGGTTGGTGGACTATTCTCAGTCCACTGAGGTGTTTAAAAATTACAGCAGCACTGCTGTGTCTGATCCACTCAGATCAGCGCAACACACACTACCACCACCTCATCAGTGTGACCAAATTCTTGTTACTTTTTACTGTATGTATGTTTATTTGTATTTGTTCTAATGTTTAATCCAGGGGTGCACAAGTCCCGTCCTGGAGGATTAGTGTCCAGCACAGTTGGGTGATTTACCTGCTCAAACGCACTTGATGTGACTTATCTGTTAATTACCAGGTTTAGTGGGTCCAGGACCAGAGACTCGCATCCCTGGTTTGATCCAAACTTGCACTCCCTGCATCCAAAAATTGGTGTAATTTTATCAGCTGGTCTAAGACTTTGAGACAGTCCTGTACCCAAGCATAAACGTGGTTGACACTGTAAATCTCATGTGGAGCTCCAAGCTGTGTTTTTACAAGCACACTTACTGTCCTCGGCTGGAATAAGCCATTTAAGCAGAGCTGCACGTGGTGTGACATGTTCTCGTCGTCTCCTGTTAGGTCACTTTGTCTTTTGCTCTCTCTTTGACTCAGCCGTGCTACGAGAAGGCCAAGAACTTCCTCCTCAGTAACATCACGTCAGTGCTGGTGTTTGGGGTCTGCCTCGGCATCGTCCAGGTAATTTTAAAGCAACACTTCAGCGAAAAAGCACATTTTTCAGTTTCCCACCTCACACCAAGGCCCAGTCCCAATCCCACTTCACTTTAGCACATTTTCCAGTTTCCCACCTCACACCAAGGCCCAGTCCCAATCCCACTTCACTTTAGCACATTTTCCAGTTTCCCACCTCACACCAAGGCCCAGTCCCAATCCCACTTCACTTTAGCACATTTTCCAGTTTCCCACCTCACACCAAGGCCCAGTCCCAATCCCACTTCACTTTAGAGACTCACTTCAAACAGTGTTATAAGAAAAAAATCAGCCAGATGGCTGAACAAGCGACCAAAAAAAAACCACACAAATGTGAGAATTTTCTGTTAAAAAATTACGATGACCATTGTATTATCTTAGTTTATTATCGTTTCAGTCTATTATGGTCATTTTCGTCGTAACGAGCATAAAAATCGCTAATAGCATGCTAATGTCTCGGTAGCTAGCTAGCTAACTAACTTTCCCATTCCACCTTAAACAGTCCAGGTGTCTAAAGCGGCAGAATGTAACTGCTGCGCCATTTAAGGAGGAAAGGAAAAATTCAAAGAAGCTGGCGAGTAGCTGACCTCAGCTTAAGTAACTGTCCCCAATATGACCCCTAAATGTAACTAAAGCCCAGCGGTGAGGAGCTGAATTTACCCTCCTCTCCTGTCACTGCAGACGGGCACGGCCGCCTACAGAGCAGCGCTAGGAGCTGTGGATGAAGTAACGTGAATGTTTTATTTACGTCCTTCATTTGAGGGTCCCATTTTGTAGGGCAAGATTTCAACCACTGCCACTTGTAACTAATTTCCAAGGGGTTAGGGTGACACTCGAAAACAAGGGGTAGGGGTATAAAGAATAAATGGGATTGAGCCCAAACGTAGTCGTTCAACATGTTTGGTGGCTGTTTACTTCTTCAGGTCTGCGCTGAAGTGACGAGGCTACTGCAGCCAAAAAGCAGTAAAAGCATATACCAAACCAATTAGCAGTGAGCTGTTAAAGGGACCAATCATGGACAGACACAAACAAAACTGCCCATTTTGAATGAATTGTTTCTGAAATCATTTATATATCTGCCCATTCAGCCTCCTGCAGTTAACGTTATACTACAGACATAAGGGGTGTTGCATTGAAAGTGCAGTCTAGGCTGCAACACATTACAAAGCAATGAGAAGAGAGGTCCTAAAAGGACAGTAACAAAAACAGCCTACGGATGAATAAAATGGTTATGTATAAATGGATTATGACCACTTTTGGCACATAGAGCAAGGCAAATGTAATAGGGGAGCTTATGCAATATAACGGTAATACACCCAGATAAAAATGAAGGATATGGGCCCTTTAAGTAATAGACCTGATTGTGTGGTTTAGGACTCTGTATGACACCGTTATCTATGAACACAGACTAAAGGCGGTCACGTAGCTAAACACAGTATCAGCAGCCACTTCGAAACTAGAATCTTTTTACAGATAACAGCAGATGTTTACCCGCTTAACGTAAACTTGTGAACAAGAGTATAAAGAGTGACTAACACAGTTAGTTAGAGAATATTTAGACAGTCCATCTAATTAGTGATTTCGGCGGACACACGTTCAACTGCTGCACACCTACAGTTTTAATCATAATAGAAAAGCATTGACCAGGGGAATGTAGCAGCCACACACGGGCCTAAAGTCACCATATCCAGTGCCAAGCATGGGCTAGAGGGGTATAAAGCCCCCACCACTGGGCTGTGGAGCAGTGGAACTGTGTTCTCTGGAGCAATGGTGCGCCATCCAGTACCTTTGGGATGAGTTGGAGTGATCCAGAACAGACTATCCAACACCAGTACCTGACCTCACCAATTCTCTTTTCAAAAGAGTAGAGAGGCTGTTAGAACATCTTATTAATATCCCTCATTTGAGAAACACTGGATGAATAGGTGTCTAAAAACTTTTGAACATAGTGTACAACTATGCATACATACTGTGCATACATACCCAGCAGTCTTACAAGAAGCCACAAGCTAAAAAAAAAAAAAGAGTGAGGTGATTTTAAGCCCAGATTAAAAACTGCACACGCTGCATTTTTCCCTCTTTCTTTCTCCAGATCCTGGCCCTGGCTTTCTCCATGCTGATGTACTGCCAAATCCTGCGTGCGGAAAAATACATGGACTGACCTGGCGTGTGGCCTAGCGCTGCCTGGGATCTGGTGTATAGCCGAGAGATTGCATAACAATTAGGAGTGAATTTTACTCTTTTAGGACTTTACTGGACTTCAGCTTCATTACTCAGAATGGATACAGTGCTTTGCATCAGTAAAGAAACTGTCCCAGCTGGATATTCTTACCTGCAGGAAACTTTGACTCTTAAAGTTGGATTCCATGTTGGTTGAGAAACGGTGAGATACAGACGGGTGACAAATCAAAGGAAAAACCTTAAGCAGTTGACATCCCAGCATGCTCTGTGGTATGTATAAAAATGCTGAGCAGGCCTCAAAATAGTTTTGAAGAGGAAAGCATCTCAGTGACTTTGAAAAAAAGGGCTCATTATTCAAGCATGGATGGCAGGAGCTCCAGGCACAAAGACTCCACCACTGTTGCAGTAGGAACACTGTGTTTACATGCAAAGTTTTTTGCCAATCTGATTGAATACATTCCAACTATAGATGGAGACAGAGGTGTTTATATTCTCACTCTACTCAACAGTCTGATGGAAAATCTCCATTTACATGCTCACTACAAGTAGTCAGATTCAAAATTACGCATAATATACATAATCACTTAGTGTAGACGTTACCATGTCAGTGAGAGGAGCAGCAGTGAGCAGTGCTTGTGTTTTTAATTGCTCTAAAATGATGTGAGACTCAGGAAAACGTCCTTCACATGTCCTTATTAAAGAAGTTAGAGAAGAAGACGTCGTGTTCTGAGACACATAAGCTGGACGTCTGTCCCACCGCCGTCTTTTAAAAATCAGAACATAAACTTTGTCTCCTCTGCAGACCAGTTTCTGCCATGTTGAACTGTATAAACTTTCACTATAATGTGACACACATGCAGAATGGATTTAAACATTCCGATTGGGAGTGTAATCAGAGGCAGGCATTTACATGGATATTCTTCTGTTTAACGGATTATTTACAGGATTACCCAGCTCTTTCTGTCAGATAGAAATTGTGTTCTGAATGGCCTCAATCGGACTAGACTATTAGGATCCAGCTATTAGTCGGATTATTAATTATTAGGCTGCATGTAAACGTGGCTGGTGACTAAAGTGTCCTGTGTATTTAGATCTGTGGGAACCACTTCAGCAAACAGGGCTGGTTACAGTCATATACTTAATGAGTGATGCAGCGACCGCTCCTCAGGAGACTGAGACTGTCAGTGCAGGACGTGATCAGACTGTCTACAGACAGTCTGCTACTAAAGAGGGATATCATAGGTGGGCTGCAGCGCATAAACCCATCATAAAGTCCAAAGACCATCTGAGAGGTCAGTGGTGCTTTAGCTGGTCTACAGAAATGTTGATAAGTCATCCACCATATTCTCCATACGTGGGTGAGTGCATGTGCAGCGTACATCAAGAGAAAAGTACAAACCTGAAAGCTTGACCCCTATAGTGAGGGGGTTTGGTAGCTCAGTTACGCTGTGGGGGGATTCCGCTGGCAAGGTTTGGGGCATTTGTCTGTCTAACGGGAAGGACCACTACAAATCAATACATTTATTCAGACTTATCAACTTTGTCCTATGATGAAACATTGCTGTCCTGATGGAGGTGATGTCGTCCATGATGACAGTGCCCCCATTCACAGGACATGAGGGGTCACTGTTTTTCCTTTAATTTGTCACCTGTCTGTATACATGTACGTCCTTGCTGTCAGAACAAAACCTCCAAAATATGTGTAACTTTTTGGGAGAGGGCAAAAACAATTAGCTTTTAATGTAAAGAGAATTTGTTCCAATTTATTTTGGGGTGTTTCTATTACTCTGTCAGTCGATAAGGCCAGTTGATGACTGCAAATTATGTGAAAAAGAAAAGAACAAAAATGGAGCAACAAGATCCCAGTCCTAAGTATCCTCTGTATGCTATAGCTGGTCTGTTCTTATTAGTGTTGTATTTTGGTTGATCTCATTCTGGAATCTTGCCCTTTAAGGCACCTCCTCTTATGGATTTTTAGACATTTTAAGTCAAAATGTTAATTCGGGAGTTGCTATGTAATTGTAGTGTACATATAATGTGCCGTTCGCTTCTCTTAAGGTGGATCAAAATGAATAGTCGTAACAGATTAGATGGCCACTGCACAAAACACATCCAGCCACATGATTTACATAAGACTTCTGAAGAGTTTTCTGTTGATTTGTTATTTGTTATGTGAGTTAGTCTATTCAACTAGTAAACGATGGTTTACTTCTCCACTCTGTCCTCTGTGTGTTTGTTACTGCAGTATAAGACAAAAAAGAAAACGTCAACAACATTTCTTTGATATAACTTATATTTTGGTATAAAAATGTGCAGTAAAAACTTCCAGCATTTTAAAAAACATAAATACATTATTAAAAAACTGACAGTCACTATTAGTAGCGTTAATGCCTTGGTCAAAGAATTTCTAGTGAGGAGTCCAAAATGAATGGGTTCCAATAGAGCTATTTGTGCAAAACTAAACGTTTTGTAAATCTTTAAAGAAAAATGGCTCATTTTTTTAACACATATTAGCATCAAATATTCCAAATCTTTTGTCATATTTTCATCATTTATAAATTCCAGTTATAGAACTTTCTGATAGCAGCTGAGTGGGAACTGCTTTAATCAGCTGGCCAACCAATTTAGCAGTAATACCATCATCCTACTGCCCCAAACCTTATGCTGTAAAAAAACAAATATATTGTTAAGTTGTCTTTGATTTTTTTAAAATAGAATACATCCCTTTACCTTCCAAAATTAAAGAAAGATTCAGTGTAAATGTCTAGAGAAGCGTTTCATTTTTGTTTTTTAGCCATTTCTCTCCATTCACCCCCCCACTGGCTTATTCACGCCCTCTGGTGTTTTTTAGTCATTTCTTGGTCAGGCTTCCCTTAAACTTCTCCAGTGATTCTCTAACAGCAGGGTCTCTGCCGGCTCTGCCCTGGTCATTGTTCACTTTACCTCACAGGTCATAGGTCACAGTGTAAGGATCATATCATAATGAGGTAGAGTACGTCCTTCTTCACATTATTGCATGGCTTAGTGGTCAGTCGTACTCCTGTGCCTCCATCTGGACGATACTCTCCTGCAAATATAGAGAAAAGGTTAATGCAGACACAAACTGTAGCAGTAGCCACTTAACTAACTCAATGCTGCCACCTTCTGGTCACATGTACAGCTACACAGCTGACGTACTGCATGTAAGGCACAGACAAAAAAAAAAGAGAGAAAAAAAAAGTGAGGGAGAGAAACCAGTGAAAGAGAAAAACGAGAGAAAAGAGAGAATGAGTGATGGTATTCTGTCAGTAACTGCACTGGTTTGTAGTGTAATGAACACAGTAAACAGTAAAATATATAGACAAATCAATGATAATTACTGAGTGAAGCTAACATTGTTTAGTTCCTCCTTAAGCCCTACATACATAATCATTATTTTTAAGGCCCATTCTGATTTCTTTAGAGTAAAATAGGCTGCTGATTGATTTTTTTTATACACCTGAAGCTCACATGGTTTCTATGAGGCAAAGCTGCAAAACAAATTACTTACTCTGTAGTGGGTCAATCTGGCATTAGAAGAAAAATCATTTGGCTATTTTAACAACATGAAATGAAATAAAGTGCTACATGGAAAGTAACAGGTGACCAGCTATTTAACACAAAGAGTCGTGCATAATTATACTAAAATATTTTGATTTCATGTAGCAACAGCCTTCAAATACAGTGCCTCACCCTATATATATTAAACACAACACAGATCACCCAAATCAAAAATAAAGGAACTGCCCCACTCCTGACTGTGCTGAACAGTTTGGCCACATTATACATAGCAATAAAGCTCGAGAGAGAGAGAGGGAGAGGGAGAGGGAGAGGGAGAGGGAGAGGGAGAGGGAGAGAGAGAGAGAGAGAGAGAGAGAGAGAGAGAGAGAGAGAGAGAGAGAGAGAGAGGCCAAATAAATACAAACAAATACGGACAGAAAATTTGAGCAAAAAAGAGAGAGCGATAAAGTGTGAAAGAACAACTTTGGAAAAAATTTGCGGGAGAAAAAAAAAGCACAAAATTGGAGACAGAAAGAGGGAAAAATCTGAGAAAGGGAAAAAAAGAGAAATTAGATAAATATGAGAGAGACAGAGAAGTGAGAAAAGAGAGAAGGTGAAGAAAAAGAAAATGACAGAAACAATGAAATGACAGAAAGAGCCAGAAAAGGGTCAAAAAAGGAAAATTAGCGAGAAAGACAGAGAGAACAATAAAAAAAGAGAGAAGCAGTGAGAGAGAAAAAGAGGAAAATGAGATGGGGGTAAGACAGAGAGAAATTGAAAAGAGAAAGAAAGAAACTGACAGAAAGAGACAGATTTGAGAGAGAAACGATGAAAAAACCCAGGTATGTGAAGAATGCTGTAAAGAGAACGAGATGAACGAGTGTGCTGCTCACCCATCCTCCGTGGCTCTTCACCCACGGGGCAAAGTTCTCCATGTAGCGTTCAGCGAAACCCTCCACACGTTGCGGGACTCCGGTTGCCGTGACGACGCGCCGGGTTACCTCCATGGTGATGGCGACGCGTCGGAGGGTGGGGCTTACCCGAGCAGGTAGGGGCGGGTCCACGCTTTCACTGGCACACGTGTCCAGCAGCTTTGCAAAGGATGCGTAGGACAGACGGTTGAGGGAGGAGCGCAGCAGCGGGTTAGCGTTGATCTGTAAGACACACAGGAACCAATTATGAGACATTATTCCTGCTGCTGTTCGTGGTGAGAGGCATTTCTCCATGACTGTGACTTAAAGTGGTAAAAATACACTGATGGCCATGACAGGTATCAGAATGTTTCATGTCATGATTGCTAACTACAGTACACAGCAAAAACTATGACATACCATCAAACATCATGGCTGCTCTCTTGAGAATTATCGAGAATGGTGCAGTCGAGTGCAAAGGTTTTAACTTTAAACGGATTAGATAATAAGTCAATGTTTTTATTGTCTTTGTTCCACTACTGTGCAAATACCTCCAGTCAAATTTATGTATTCAGTGTATTCCTATGAATCACAGCTGAATCATTAGCTGTTTGCTCAATGATTCACACCTGTGATACCAAAGAGATTACAAGGCACAAAACTTTTGTGTCTGTTCAAAGTAATTTTCCTATCCCACTCAGCCCATTTTGGCCTTTCTGCAGCAGCTGGAGAGCTCGAGAGTGGAATAATCACATAGCTGATGGTGGTCACCTTCTCATTGATCGCATCCCCCTCCGTGGTCAGCACCTGAACAAGTGCCTGGACTATGGCCTCTTTATCGTGTTCTGTGAGGAGGTAGAGTCAAGAGGGGAGAAAAACAGAAGAGGGAAAACACCCAGTATGAATCAGCACATTGTTCAGGTAACATTACCTGTTTGACCGGATTAGTGAAGACCAGAACAATCAAAAACAGATTCAGAAAGAAAATGGTAACGGACAGGATTCTTTTTGGGGTAAATCACGTGCAGAATTACCTTTAGGCTGGATAGGTTCAGGTTTAACAGGGGATTTCCTCTTAACACTGTCCTGAGCAATACGGTCCAAAGTGTGAGCCACACCATCGTAGAACTCAGGAGGGTGAGCTGGAGATAAACATGTCAAGATATTCATAGTAAAAATATAATAATGCCCTTTTCATGCTAGTGGCAGCTCAAAGTGCTTTACAGACAGGTGACAAAGCTTAACAGTAATAAGACGAAAGAAAGACACAGATCAGATTAAAAGACAAAAACCACGAGATGCAGAGTTTCAATTAAATGCTGATTTTCTAATATAAGGTGGAATTGAGCTCCACAGTTGAGCTTAGAAGCATAATAATTGTTTTCTGTATTTTACAGAAGGTATTTATTGAAGGCCACTATCTACATATCCAAGATCATAAACACACTCTATGGTGAGAGACACTCTATGATGTAAGCTTTAAGGTCATTTAGAGCCTTAAAAACTAGTAGCAGAACTTTCAAATCTATCCTGAACAATACAGCCAGTGCAGCTCTTTTAAAATGGGAGTGATCTGAACTCTCTGTTTTGTTATTGTTTTGATCTGTGCTGTTGCATTTTATGCAAGTTGTAAGGAATGGGCCGTTTTCTTAGGAACATTACAGTGATCAACGCTGCTTGTAACAAATGCATGAACAAGTTTCTCTGTGTCATTCTGAGATAGAAATGAACTTTAGCATTATTTCTCAAATTATAAAAAGCTACATACACATTTACAAATCTCTCATGTTCATATTCCTACAGCAGGAGAACAAGTAATAACAGCAAGCACTGGTAATTAGTGCACGTTTGAGGTACTTTCAGGAACATAACTATGCTGATCTGATTCACAGTCCTGCACTGAAGGGAAATTCCACAGATTTTTCAAACGTTGCCTGTAATTACCTGGTTGAGATGAAAACAAAGTTATTCAGACAGGCTTTGTTCCATTCCAGAGATTCTACTGTCTTAACTGTGATAGGAACCGAGCGTCTGAAGCGTTTAATGCCTCTTGGTGAGCTCAGCCAATGCAAACAACATGGTGGTGGTAGTATGAAGGAAAACTGATTGAGGAAGGTGGAGAACTCTCAGAAATTGGGGCGGAGTTCTGGGCAGTTTCTGCCTGTCGCTAGAAGGCCAGACTGCAAACCCTTCGTAATGGAAATGGAAGGTGAGGATGTGAATTTATAGGGTGTTAGATTGGAAGAAGGAGGGGTTTCAGGCATGTTCTTCTCCCAAACTTCAGTCATAACGTAATTACATTTAAATTTACCTCTCAGAAACGTATTACTTGAAATGGTTATGAATACGTAGCCTGATGCCTGAGCATTTGTTTTTATGAAAGTTTTGAGAAGGTTTTGGCCTAAAATATATGTAGGTACATGCAGGGCAAAAAAAGCCCAGAAAGAAAATTCATGGTTTTTTTTTTTATTTAGAACTATTTTACCACTTTCAACATCACTTATACACTTTAAAAATGGCTTGTTGTTTTAATGTAAAAAAGTAAGTGACTGCCTTAAAATTTCATTAATTCATTAAACTTGTAATATAAGTACCAGGAAATTTCTGTGAGCTTTTCATACTGTTACTTTATTATTCAAAGTTCTATAAACTCAAAATTGTAACATATCTTGGATATGCTTACATTTTTAAGTTAAAACACAATCATTTTTACAGTGTATAAACTCAGGAGACTCGTGTAGGTTCACTGGTGGTTAAATAAAATAGCCATATTTGTGTTGTGGTCATCGCTTCTTCCTGTGTGGGTGCAAACTTACACGGCGACAGGGCAGGTTTAGAGGGGTCATGTGTCTTGTCGATGGGAAGCGAGGATGGCCGCACAGGACGATCTTCTTTCTTTAAGCTCTTTTTTTTTAAAAACAGTTCTGACAGTTTTAGTTTGTTTTTCTTTTTCTTCTTTTCATTCAATTTTCGTTCCCCCTCCTCTTCAGATGCAGAGGACTTCTCATCCTGCAGGAGAGCAGAAAGAATTATCAGCCACAGCTGAAAATGAATAATGAAAAGAATAAAAAAGGCCAATAAAAAAGTAGAAAACATTGTCTTGTGGAAACTGTAAGCATTTTTATTTTGTTTGTAGAATTTCTAATATGTAAGCAGCCTTTACTGTATTTTCTTATGAGGATTGTTTCTTCACCTCTTTGAGTGACCTGATGGTAGTGTTGCCGTTCTTGGATAATAGCCCCTTCTCTTGTCCCGACTGCCTCTCCAGAGTGCCATTTTGTGATTGGTCAGCACTGCCGTCTTTCTTTGATTTTCCTGATGTGGATGGACGCGGCTTCAGTCGCCTCTTTATCAGGTTTTTAATCCCATGCTTCTTCTCTTCCGCTGCACTTATCTGTTCATCCAGAGAGTCCCACTCACTCTCATCTTTCCTCTGCTTCTCCTTTAACAATGCACTGTGATGGACAGAAAGAGAGATGCAGACGGAGAACAATATCCGTGAGACAAAATCGGCACTTCTAATAGCTGCAGTTAACACAGTTTCAGACAAAATGAGCTCCTGATCCATTACATACATTTCTATTATCTATTATATTAGTATCTATTATATACATTTTACTATTGGACAATTTTTTTCCAACAGTGTGTTTGACTGGTTTGCTGAGGTTATATAACATTTCTAAGGTCTCAGGAACATTTTCATGAACATGGAACATTTAAGGGCTGGGCTATATCACAATATTATTATTGTGATAAATTGTCACAATTCAATACAATATGCTTTCACCAGCTTGTAGAACATTGATCAAATGTCTGTATCATTATAAGGAGAGCAAATTAATCACATTCAACTGGATCTAGAGCCCATGTGTCAAACTCAAAGCCCGTGGGTCAAGTGAGGCCTGTGAAACAGTCCTGTTCAACCCGCAAAATTATTTTAATTTTCTATTAATATTAGCTGGTTTCACCATAGGCTGCACTACAATACCCAGAATGCATTGCAACATAATGTGCGACAGCACTATAAAAAGAAATGATGCCAGGTGTCTAGTTCTAGCAAGCAGGCAGGTTTAAAAACCTACCATACACTGGGGACATTTAAAGAGATTTAACAGTTATCTGTAGTTACTGTAGCCAATTGTTTTGCATAAAGCCTACTTTTTTTGCAGTTTTGGGCCACACTTTATTTTGATGGTCCCTTATAGATGATCTACAGTCATGTAAATCGTTAAGAAACTTTCTGGTGATGCTCAGTTGCTTATCATCAACATTAATATTAGGGATAGATTTAGGACTAGGTGTAGGTTTTGCCTTGAGGTTAGGGTTAGGTTTGGGGATATATGTAACTGGCCTTTTTAGTGGTTTAGTGGTTAGTGTTCACAGTTTTTGATAGTATTTTTAAAAACGTAGCACTACTACATTACTACAGTAATCAGATTCCTCAATGCCTGTAAACTCTTACTCTGATTTCTTTCAGATTCCTCAGTCTGCACATGTGTGAAAATAAGGTCACGGTGCACACACGCATGACGAAAAGGTTTGTATTTTCATATAAAGCAATACTTAACAAAAAAGATGTGGCATGAAGCTTAAGTTTTATGTTACGTTTACGTCACGTCTTCTTCTTTGAGTTTACTGGCTGGATGCAAAACAGAAATTTGGTTATTGCCTATTTTCCCCATTACCTGATTACTCAAGTTCATGTAAACGCATTGAGCGGATTACTGACAAAATCTGAAATAAAATGGCTGTATTTTTGCTACAGACATCGCTGGTTCCTATCAACAACACTGTAAGGAAATCTGAGCTGGTATGCTTTTCTAAACTCCATCACACATCTGAACATCACTGTTGAATAGTACATCCAATTTTAACATGCTACTTTGAATTCTTCTGAAACATATAATAAAAGCCAATGAGCAGATTAGAGGTTCAATCAGGCCTGAAATTTTGTTCCAAACTGGCTCAAGTGCAGCTAAATTTGGTCTGAACCCAACATGACCTGACCTACATCATCTAAAACAAATTCAATTCTAATATGACATTTCATTGTAACCCAATATGCTGAATAAAAATCTGACAGATTAGCTCAGGTTAAGATAACACGCAGTGGCCATGATGACAGCAGTCATTAAATCACAGACAAATAATATACCTGAACTTGTTGGGGTCGTGGTATTCACCCCCGATCCTCCCAGGACGGTCCGCCGGGGCGGAGGAGAGAGCCTTGCGAAGAAAACTCTTCAGCACCAAGCGCGTCTCTTCTTTCACCTCAATGAGAGAAGGAGTGGGCGAGGGAGGTCCAACTACCTCCACAGACATCCCTGAGAAAGAGAGAAGAACAGTACTGCGGACGCTCCAGCTACAAATGAGCTCCAGAGAACACAAAACATTTAAGAGCTCTTCTATTAAACCTCACGTCATTGTGAATCACTCTCATGTGGCATTTTGCAAGATCCTGCAGAAACACGCTGAACCGCGGGAATCACTGCCACCCACACAGCGCGGTTCTGCATTCTCGCCTCGTTCTCGCGTTATGTGAAAGTAAAAGTCGTGCCAGCACCACTGAACAGAGCCAAGAGCTGAGGGTTAAACTTGTGCACTGAAAGCAAAACAAACCGTCCAAACTTGTTCCAACTGCAAACTTGTCATGTTCTAGATCAGAATTACCAATGAAGTGCCTGAGGTGTTCCTCAGTATGTTAATCTACAGAGTAACCCAAATACTGCCTGACCTTTATAATAGTGCTAGTTTGTGGTCAGTACTATATCGCATGTGTAGCTTTTCTCTGCCTGTCTAAAGCAGGGTCTGACTGATACCCGAGTCTTTTTTTTATCTGTACCAGCAAAAATATCAACAACTTTTAGGTCGCTGCATCACCAGGATACTAGTTCTCGATCTTGTGAGGACAGGAGAAACTTTAGAAGGCTGTGCTGTTGATAAGCCCAGCCTAACACTGCATTTTCATTACAATCAGACATTGTACCGCACACACGCACACACACACATATATACATACATACATACATACATACATACATACACACATACACACATATATATATATATATATATATATATATATATATATATATATATATATATATATATATATATATATATATACACATACATACATACACACACACACACACATATATATATATATAAACCTGTCCAGTGACACCCCATGACCTACATAAATATTATATATATATATATATATATATATATATATATATATATATATATATATATATATATATATATATATATATATATATACACACACACACACATACATATACATACACACACCGATCAGCCATAATATTATGACTCCTTGTTTCTACACTCACTGTTCATTTTATCAGCTCCACTGTATAGGTGCACATAGTAGTTCTACTTTGTAGCCCCCTTTTACCCTGTTCTTCAGTGGTCAGGACCCACATGGACCCCCACAGAGCAGATACTATTTGGGTGGTGGATCATTCTCAGCACTGCAGTGACACTGATGTGGTGATGGTGTGTTAGTCTGTGTTGTGCTGGTCTAAGTGGATCAGACACAGCAGTGCTGCTGGAGTTTTTAAACATCTCAGTGTCACTGCTGGACTGAGAATAGTCCACCAACCAAAAATATCCAACCAACAGTGTCCTGTGGGCAGCGTCCTGTGGATGGCCTAGCTTTGGGTTAACCTATTAGAATGTGCAACTTGTTTTAAGCGTTTTACTTTTATAATGCTGAATGCTCTAACAAGCTGAAAACGGGCACATTAACACTAAAATAAGGCCCGTTTTCAGCCACTCCTTATTTTTGCTGTATCAGAAAAGTATCAGATTGAATTGCCTCATTGTGTGAATTGTTACACCCCTGATGGTGGCTAATAACAACAAGATTATGGTGTTATTATAACAGTGCAACTACTAACACTAGTAATAATAATTAGAGGTGCATAATAATATCAGAATGAGATCAGTATTGTTAGATCACTGCTTAAAACATACAGATTTGACTGCTGTTTGATGCTGATTATTTACACTACAGTGCAAAATGGGTGCATTTTATTCATTCTCAAGTTGCAGGGACTGTGGACGTTGCCCAGCCTGTGATTTTTTTGCAGCCCTAACATTACTGACTGGAAGAGGTGAGCAGTCACTACTCCAGCCTATGTTTATTTCATGTAGCCCAGCATAGTTTTGATAAATTTGAACTTTTCTGGGTATTTCCACACAATCACACATCTCCTTATACTTATGTATACACCAATCAGGCAGGTTCTTTTTCTCAGCTCCACTTACTGTATAGCTGCACTTTGTAGTTCTACAGTTACAGACTGTAGTCCATCTGTTTCTCTGATACTTGTGGTGATACTGTGGAATAATAATAATAAGAAGAAGAAAACAAGGAGATTAAGATCAACTTACTAGTAGCATATTAATAACAGTTTATTAATAAGCCAAACCAACTTGATATTGGTGTAAAATTATATTGGCCAAATTTATATATTAGGCCTTGAAATTGGTTTGGGTCACATAATTTTCATATCAGTCACCCTCCAGTTTATAGATTTATTGATTTGTAATTGAACATCAAAAACATTTGTATTAGGGTGCTCAACACATCATTTGTTAATCGTTAACACTGCACTGGCTGTTACCACAAATGGCTGATATATGCAAACCAATTATATAGTTTTATCATTTGTACTTGAACACATAAAGGACGTATTTATGTTCCAACAAAAGAAAATTATTTTGGTGAACACCCTCCGAGACGGTCACACAGAACTGATTAGCCACCCCTGCCAAGTACTTCTGACTTCACAAACTATCCTCAGGCCTGGCCATCCCCCACTGAAAAAATATTCCAGGGTGAAGTGGTCTGGTGACTTGTTCCTGATGCATATGCAATATTGGAATGCATTGATATATGATTATTTATGCTGTTGGACTGCCCAGCTACATTATGCAATCGTGATGTTTCCTTGTGGCTTCTACTACAGTCTTCCTTTTAAGTGACCAATCCTTGTTGCTCTTCCTCTCACTGCAGTACCCTTCCCTTAACTGCGAAAAAAGCAATGCACTGAATTTACATGAGTCAGATGTGTACATCACTTCTACATCAATAAAATATATTTCAGCAACACAACTTTGTTATTTAGTTCACTTACTTTTGGAAACGATGGTTGGATCAGGTAAATTAAATTTAGACCTTTTTCAGAACAGAAAATATGTGCTTGGTTTCTGTATGGAGCACACGGTCCTGTGGTCAGAAACTGACCAACAATGCATGGTAGGTGCCTCACAAATTATCTACAAAAAAGTAAAAGACTACGGTCTTTAAAATGTTCACCTGTACAGTGGACCTATAAATTATGTGTTTCTAATAAAGTGGCCAGTGAGTGGAAGCACATGGATGATGTTTCTAATAAAATGGCCAGTGAGTGGAAACATAATGTAGGGGTTTCTAATAATGTGGCCAGGGGGTGAAAGGTAGATGTTTAACATATCTGTAATTACATTTGAACTAAATAGTAAATGAAAGTAAAAGCTTTATTAGGCTGACCTACTGCTAAAGGTATGAGACATCATATCAGCAGACATGCGATCAGCGTAACCGCCACTATATGAGGGAAGTACCAGAGAAGTGAAAGCAGAAGTGTTTTAATTCACATCACACAGATGAACCTGGAACTTCCAGTCTGTCCACATTACATACATTCTACACATGATCAGGCCCGTCCCTCCTCAGAAAGCCAGCAAATGTGACGTGGCTGTGTGACGTGGCGAAAAGCCACAACTCTGCCTAAAAAAACGTTCAGCTGCTTATCTGAATGTCATCAGTACTAACAGTCAATCTAAAGCAGATCTGCTGCGTTTAAGAGTAAGAGGCAGCAGAAAGAAGACACGGTCATGCTTGTCTTCTTTCTGGTGCCACTAATGGTTCAGAGAGTTAAACAGTGAGCTGTTTGTGAGACAGATGTGCATCTGCTGACAAAAGATACAATCACCCACATATACAAGGGACTGCTGTTTAATACCCATTGATGCCTTTAGCTTTGGTACCCAATACATCCAATAGACAAGTTGGGAAATATGATGATGTTTATCGTTATAGTGGTAAATTATATCACAGTATACTTTCCTGAATATATTGTGATCATCAGTATGTCGCGATTGGCCCCTCCCAGTCCAGTCTGTGCGTTCGTGTTTTGGTTTAGCGCATGTGCATTTTTGCCCTTAATAAATCTGTTGGCCCCTTGTGTTTGCTGGTCTTTGTTTGAGATGTTTGCTGTGTTGGATGTTTCGTTCTGCTCAATTCTAGTTTGTCTGTCCTGTCTGCCCCACGATCACTCCATATTGGCTTCTTGAACCTGGACTGTTATGACCATGACCCTGGATTTGCCCTTAATAAATCTCGCTTATCTCAGCACATGCGTCCACCTCCTCGCTCCTCGTTACACAGTACTTAAAGCTGCACTATGTAAGAATTGTTTTGGTTAAGTTTAAATAAGCAGCACTACTGAGATTAGGTAAGTAAATAAATAAATACATGAATAAATGAACAAAATAATAATTTAAGTCATAAGTGTTGTTTCAGATTTTGTAGGACTATGTCAGACCATGGTATCCACCGTTACGTATTAACGTCAGGCTCAGATAGAAGTCTGGATCAATGTTTAGGCCTCAAACGCAAAATCAACATTACACTAACAAAGATCTCATAACAATAGTAGACAATTCATTTCAATCCTCAGAAGACACGTCCTTCTCCAAGTTTTGACCAAGTTCTCTTTGAATACCCTTTAAACATGCTCGCAATCATCAAATTTATCACGTTACAAAACGCCTTCTCCTCAGTACGTGCAGTTACACACTTCCACCAGAGATCTTGCCAAATCCACATTTTATACAGTGCAGCTTTAAAGAACACTGCATTTCAGTACTATAAGAGCTGAATTAGTCCATTTTATTTAGATTTATTGCAGCAAAGTATATACACTGAATAAAATCATTTTACTCGTCGCTTTTTCATACTATTTTTTTTAAATATCAGGGCTTTCTTTCAGTGCTCAAACTTATCGAACTTTGTAAAACAAAACATAGTGATCTATATAGTGAATCAAGAAGGTGTCCTGAAATATTGTGATGTTATAATGTTGCCATATCGCCCACGATGCTGTGAGCTGAGAAAACGGTTAAAGCATTTATAAACACTGACCTAAAGCTGCAACTTATATACAGTTGGTTGTTACAGGAGGAAGATAAATAATACTTCACGTTTAAAGTACATTCATGTAACAAGATTTCATTCCAAGTAATTTTGGTCCAGTTGTCATGAACTGTTCGTACACTGTGAAGAGCAGCTGGTGTTTTCAGATGAAGAAAAGAGAAAAAAATGGAGATACAAGTGTTCCAACAGCAACAGCATACCCCACAAATTCAACCATTAATATAATAACAGTCCATAAATAACAGAATGATGACGCCTGGTATGCATGAAAACAGATCCATGAGAGAAGAATTTCGCCTCTTCAACCTCTATCAAGGTTTGATAGATCGGAGAAACCCTGGCATGGCCTAAACAGTGGGTGATGAGTCAAGTAGTCTTAGTTCTCACAAGGAAGCATTAACAATAGAAATACAGTAGTAGTATTAATGAATAGCTCAATCGTTTTCATCAATATCATCACTAAATAATAAAAGTTATAACAGTCTAAACTAGGGGTGAGTGACCTGGCATGAATATAATATCATGATACTTCAAGACATTTTCTGACACACAATAAGTATCACAACATTTCGTTCTTCTGAGGTTTGATATGTTGGATCAAACAAAAAAACTACGGCATTTTAAAAAAACACCATAAATACAATGATTTTAATTTAATTTTGTGATGCTGTGCTGCACTAAATCCAATTAACATGGCTCAGAAAAGCATATTGTGAGGTTATGTATCTCAATAATGATAAAATATTATATCTTTGTATCATGACTAGCAGGTTAGCTCATGGGTAGTGTGTTAGCTTTGGGTTAACCTATTAGAATTTGCAACTTGTTGTAAGCGTTTTACTTTTATAATGCTGAATGCTCTAACAAGCTGAAAATGGGTACATTAGCATTAAAATAAGGCCCGTTTTCAGCCACTCCTTATTTTTGCTGTATCAGAAAATGTACTGAATCGAGACACCACAGTATCATATTGTATTGCCTCATTGTGTGAATTGTTACACCCCTGATGGTGGCTAATAACAACAAGATTATGGTGTTATTATAACAGTGCAACTACTAACACTAGTAATAATAATTAGAGGTGCATAATAATATCAGAATGAGATCAGTATTGTTAGATCACTGCTTAAAACATACAGATTTGACTGCTGTTTGATGCTGATTATTTAAACTACAGTGCAAAATGGGTGCATTTTATTCATTCTCAAGTTGCAGGGACTGTGGACGTTGCCCAGCCTGTGATTTCTTTTGCATCCCTAACATTACTGACTGGAAGAGGTGAGCAGTCACTACTCCAGCCTATGTTTATTTCATGTAGCCCAGCATAGTTTTGATAAATTTGTACTTTTCTGGGTATTTCCACACAATCACACATCTCCTTATACTTATGTATACACCAATCAGGCATAACATTATGACCACCTCCTTGTTTCTACGCTTATCGTCCTTTTTATCAGCTCCACTTACTGTATAGCTGCACTTTGTAGTTCTACAGTTACAGACTGTGGTCCATCTATTTCTCTGCTACTCTGTTAGCCCCCTTTTACCCTGTTCTTCAGTGGTCAGGACCCTAATGGACCCTCACAGAGCAGGTACTATTTGGGTGGTGGAGCATTCTCAGCACTGCAGTAACACTGACATGGTGGTGTGTTAGTGTGTGTTGCACTGGTCTGAGTGGATCAGACACAGCAGTGCTGCTGGAGTTTTTAAACATCTCAGTGTCACTGCTGGACTGATAATAGTCCAGCAACCAAAAATATCCAGCCAACAGTGTCCTGTGGGCAGCATCCTGTGACCACTGATGAAGAACTAGAGGATGGCCAACACAAACTCTGCAGCAGCAGATGAGCTGTCGTCTCTGACTTTACATCTACAAGGTGGCCCGAAAAGGTAGGAGTGTCTAATAGAGTGGACAGTGAGTGGACACAGTGTTTAAAAACTCCAGCAGCACTGCTGTGTCTGATCCACATGTACAGTCTGTAATTACAGAACTACAAAGTGCACCTATACAGTGAGTGGAGCTGATAAAATGGACAATGAGCGTAGAAACAAGGAGGTGGTCATAATGTTATACATTATGTATACATTTAATTGTTCAGGGGGACCCTCACAAAAGTACCAAAAGCAGAGGAACCCAGCCAAACTTCACTTCTTATGCTGGATGTACTATGAAGCTCCAGTGCAGTTCTATAAGTCACTGAGTACTTAAAGGACATGCCAGCTCAGATTTCTTCACAGTGGTGGTGACAGTAACCAGTGGTCACCATGTCATCTACACAAGTACAGCCAATATGTTTACTGTCCAGAACTGCCAGTGAACCTACATGCATTCTCGGTTTATATACGTGACGTTGATGGTGGTCAACAGCCATAAATCTGGAAAAGATAACTTTTCTATGGGGCTGTTTTGTCTTATAACATCCTTTACTATCAAAGTATTTTAAAAATGAAGGTCAGGGAGAAATCCCGTTTCAAAACAGTGTCTCAGGCATCAGGCTAATCGTTCACGCACGTTTCACGAAACACACGTAACTAAAAAGTTTATGGGAGGGAGCTTTCAGAGGTGGATGTCTGGTTCCTATCACCACCAGTGTAAACAATTATGACCTGGTAGCCTAGTTTCTCTCGAACGGAGCGTTTCACACCAAACTACTTTCTCTGAACGACTGCATCTAAACCACTTAATTCTCGGAGAAAATAAGTGGAGTTGCATTAAAACTTTAAGAACGGGACTCTTCGCTGGGGTTGTAGTCACAGTGGCCTGTTTCGGCTCTAAAACAGGCCAATAAATCTTCCAGCAAGGCGAATGTGAGCTTGTCCTTCTTTCTTACCTGGACTGACTGGAGGACTTCAGCGCCAACACGACGGCCGAGTGTCCATGCAGCAGTGACGAAGACCTCGGTCCCCTCGGTCGAAGTCACAGTTAGCGCTTATTTCACGCACAAAACAAACAAAGACGAGAAGTTGTCCGACTTAACGCCGCGTGCGGTCTCGGGAGTCTCCTCGCCGCGCTGATCACAACTTGGTTAAAGGTGTTAAAACTCCGCTCTCTCGTCTTTGTCCGCTCACACAGCTCGACTGGCTGTAACTGAGCTCAGCTGTGGGCTCCTCCTCCGTGTGAGGAGCTCATATTTGTCTCCAAACTGATTTCTGGAGACCTGCTCCCGGGGAAGAGGAAGGAGGGACACCTCTATCCTCTCACTCCCAGCCTGCCGGCATTGTTTTTACTTCCCCGCCCCCGTTCCCACTAAGCCCCGCCTGGGATTGGTCAGTTGAGGTTAGCCAAGCTGCAGCTAGGATAAAAATAGAAATGCTTTTTTTCACCCACGAAAGAAATAAAAGGAGCTTTTCCCATGAAAATTAAAAGGGAATTCATTTTGTTTTGTACATGAAGTCATTTATCTGTGGTTTGCTGTGATTTGGTTATTGTAGAGAAACGTAGATTTCGGAACCAGGAACCAGGCGTCGCAACACAAATGCAGCCATTTCATTTAAGCTGCTAACCTCCAGTGAACCCACCTGTGGGTTCTGAGGATGTTGAGGATGGTAAATTAAACCTAAAGCTGGAAAAAAGTTTTCTTTGGGGACTGTTGTGCCTTATAACGCCCTGCATGTACATCTCCGCCAGTAATCTATTAAAAAGGAGCTTCAGGCCTAAATTTGATGTCAGAACTAGTGTAAACAGTCATCAGGCAGAATATCCATAACTATTTTGGGTAATAACTTTCTGTTAGGCAGCTTTTAGAAGTGGACGTCTGGTTCCTATCACCACCACTGTAAAGAAATCTCTCTAGAACAGAGCATTTCACACCAAACCACTCTGAATGAGTGTGTTTACATCTTAATAACTTTTAAATGTAAATGTACAAATTAATTATTGAGAAATCACCCTGTTATAATAATAATAACAACAATAATAATTATTATTATTGTTCGTATTATTATTATTACAATGTAAAAAAAATCACTGTAAATGACAGACTCATAGTTTTACTTTCACAGTAATTACTGAACAATGTTAACAGTAATTAACAGTAAACCAGTAACTGTAAACTGTGAGTCCAAAGTCATCTGCACCACAAGATTACTGTGAATTTGCTCTGCTGTGCACTTACAGTAATAAGCTGTAAATAAATTACAGTAATTAAAATGTCTGCATTATTAGAGAAGATGTCTTAAGATGAGCTGAATTTTAATGAAATGATGAATACACTATTGTGCTATTATTGTGAAAGTCTGGTGATAATTAACAGTGCACAGCTACGTTCTCAGAAATAAAGGTACTAAACTGTCACTGGGGCAGTTCCCCTCTTGTCACTGGGGTGGTACCTTCAAGGGTACATCTCAGTACCTTTAGTCAGGAAACATAACTGTACCATAATCCACTGAAAGGATATTCTCTAAATTGTACTCACTCCACACACCCCGTCTCAGCTCCAGGCTTTTTATTCTATTGTTCTATTTTAAAACATTTGGTTGTGAAAAGGTACAAATACGAAATTTTCACCTGGAAAAAACGTATTTAAGGTTCACTGTTTGGCCTTAAAACCGCTGTTGTGCCTTTGAGGGTCCAGTTAAATTGTACAGAGAAATATAGCTGCACAGAACCTTTATTTCTAACAGTGTACTGATAATAAGAAGAATGATAATAAGTAAGCTGTTGTTGTTGTTATACAGCTGTTGTTGTAGTTGTTATACTGCTGTTGTTGTAGTAGTTATTGTTGATATACTGCTGTTATTGTTGTTGTAGTTATACTGCTGTTGTTGTTGTAGTTGTTGTTGTTATACTGCTGTTGTTGTTGTAGTTGTTGTTGTTATACTGCTGTTGTTGTAGTAGTTGTTGTTATACTGCTGTTGTTGTTGTAGTTGTTGTTGTTATACTGCTGTTGTTGTAGTAGTTGTTGTTATACTGCTGTTGTTGTAGTAGTTGTAGTTATACTGTTGTTGTTGTAGTAGTTGTAGTTATACTGTTGTTGTTGTAGTAGTTGTAGTTATACTGCTGTTGTTGTAGTTGTTGTTATACTGCTGTTGTTGTAGTTGTTGTAGTTATACTGCTGTTGTTGTAGTAGTTGTTGTTAGACTGCTGTTGTTCCTGGCATAATGTTTTGTCATAATCTGTTAAACCGACTGATTGACCACTCGCTGCTGTTTTGGTCATGCTGGGATTTACGATCTATCCACAAAGTGTGATTGTGAAATTAGCAGAATTCCTCTGTGGTGGATGCAGGACTCCACTCAAAAAACATGGAGTGTTAGATTAAAATGCTATGACAAGTAGTGCCACACAAAAAGTAGCTTTTAAGATACTTCATTGAGTAATACATACTTAATGAATTCAAGTAAATCACACTAAATTCTAATTAACTGAAATGATTCATTTTATGTACTACACTCTCAAAAATGGTTCTATTCAGAGCTACGGATTTTCCTGCTTAAATGGTTCATTGCCTGTTGAAATGGTTCTTCAGATTGATGGGGACAATGTGTTGTACATGGTTCTCTATGCAACCTTTCTGAAAATGGTTCTATGTAGCACCAAGAAGGGCTCTTCTATTGCTGCATACTTGACAACATAAACAATAGAGGAACCCTTTTTGGTGCTACATAGAACCATTGTCAAAAAGGTTCTATAGACTGAGGATAAAAGATGAATAAGCTCAGAGAAACTCTGTATGGAGATGATCAGAAGTGAGTAGAGGTGCCTAAACCTTGACTGAAGCGATGTTAGACCAGTTAAAGGGTTGAAGGTGGAGCAGGTGATTTATTTTTGGGAACAATTTTGTTATATTTCTTGAAATACTTGATAGTGTTCAATAAATCAAATGCTCAGATAATTAAAAAGGCTGCAACACTGTAAAAACCCTGTCCAGTCATTTCATTCCCACAGCCTACCTGCCTGTCTGCTTACATACATACCTGACGACCTGCTCACATGCATATGCTCTGCTCATGCACTTGTCTGCACATGTGTGGAGTCACTCACACACACACACACACACACACACTAACGCAATGTATAAAAATGGCCAAAATGTATTTGTTAAATGTATTTAAAAGGCATTTATTTGTATTTGTCACTGTATTTTCAATTTTCTGTCAACTTAACAAAGACTTTTACAACTTTACAGACATAGCTAAAACTTTACAGACATAGCTAAATTCATTTGAAAACGTATTCCAACAGTAACGTACATTAGACACATATTTTGGCTATTTCTGTACATTTTCAGTTGTATTTGATAAATATATTTACAAACACTAATTTTTCTATGGTATATTTCTGTGTGTAATATTTTTCCATACAGTTTAATGTAAATGTGTTTATTAAAAAAACATTTGGCTTAATGTTCAATATATTAGTGTATTTCAGCATTGACTGCAACTTTAAAATGTATTTCAATGTGTTAAAATATGTGTTTGTACATTTTTTTCCACATGGGTCCAACGGCCACAAAGACTGAGTGAGCTGTAAGGCCTGGAAAGTGACACCAAAGATGCAATTTTTCTGTTGGACAGGTAATTATCTTGTCTTGTTTATGGTGGAATGTATTATTTTCCTGAATTATGTGGCCAACAAAGCAGCTAATTATGCAGCTACATTATGTATTAGTCCAACACGAATGTAAATGCAGTGATGAAAATGACCACTATGAGCTCTATGTCTTGACTGGTCAGACTGTTTTGAGGGGGGGGGTTTTGGAGGGAGGGCTGAATATAGGGGGTGGGATTTTTTTGGTTGAATTATTTTAAAAACTAGCGGACACTTATTTCTTTCTACAAAATTACCGACTCCAGCTTTGAGTAACCACTTTAGGTAAAAGCAGAGGTAGCTTAGAATAAAAACAGCTTGAGTAAAAAGGCATCAGGTCAAAACTCAATAAATCTCTAATGGGGTGTCTTTGGACTTCCAGTCATTCCACAGTTGTCAGTACAGGAGCTAAATTTGGTTGTATTCCTTTCTATTTGGATCCTTCTGCTCTAAAATAAAACCCTAATGCTCCAAACTGAGAGATGTGAGCAACAGCAAAGAACCGACATAAGAGTTTGAAGTTAAACCCTAATGAGGAATGAAATATGAAAGACTGAGTAGAAAGTACATTACCTCCGGTATAGTAGAAGTAAAAGGGTCATCATTATCATTTGAAAGTACAAAACGCATCAAAATTGGACATAAGTAGATGGAACTGAGTAACTAAACCAGGTTATTAGCCACTATACAAATTTCTACAAATTTCCCACTTGTTTGGAGAAATTTCCTTTATTTTTTAAGTTTCAGAACATTTCATTCACTCCTCAGACAATACAATCAATATAAGGGAACTAAGCCTGTTCTGAATTCATCATGTTTTGTGATGTCACAAAAAAACAGCACATTTACATTGATCCTCCTAATCAGTCGGCAGTAGTTAAGCCCCACCCATTCACACTGAAGTCAGCCCAGACTGCTTTTTAAATGAGGCAGCCAGTTAGAACAGAGCTCATTTACATACACAAGTCTTAAAGGCACAGTAACGGAAAAAGCTTGTTTAATTTAAGGGATAAAGAGATGTTGGACAATAGACATGTAAAAGAATTATGACTCCTTTTTTGTACATAAACTCACATAAACTTCATCAACATGTTTGTAAAGAAAAAATGTGATTTTCCCTCTTCAGCAGAAACATGGAGAGGCAGTTGGAAGAGACACAGGCAGACTGCGTTAAATAATACTGTTTAATGGATTTATTTAGGATAGTAATGCTCACATTAATAAAGGCAACTCTGCGTATGATCTCGATGGTGGTCCTCACTCGGCCCCCCCCAAACCCCGTCCAGCGTCACTTTGAAACTAGACACTGGTACAAGGATTGGGAGAGAAGGGGAGAGGAGAGCTGTGACCGGAGTGATAGATGAATCTTTCCAAACTGGTGGGTGTAAAATGTCGAGATGCCTTAATTAAAGTATTAAAACTGTATATATACATATATGCATATATTATACATATTAACAGGGCTCAGTTGGGTGAGTGTAAGAGGGTAGCTTACTTTAGTCAAAATCAATCAACAAATAAAATAGTTATTTAAAATAAAGAATTGCCGTCCACCTTTCCACCCTCATAGATGTGACATCACTTAAGACCTATATTTTCTTGTCCTGCATAAAAAACAGAAAAAGAAAGTATGCATAATTTTTCATTTACATTTCTAAACTCTCAAATTTTCAATGTGCAATTTATATCAACACAATTAAACGTAATGCAATTGATTTGATTTCCCTGGTCGTTATATTATGTAAATCACACACACACACACACACACACACATATGTGTGTATGTATCGCTGCTGTCGGAGTAAAACCTCATATCTCCAAAATGGCAACTTTACAGTTGAGGGAAAAAAACTTATTTACCTTGAATGTAAGTCAATGGAAGTTTTTCCAAGTAATTTTGGGACTTTTCTTTTGGTCCATTCATCATGAAATTTACATACAATGTAAAGGTACTTTCAAATTATT